>NW_028186501.1:4298553-4347425 GCF_003343005.1 Rhea americana | reverse complement strand
TGAATGACCATGTGCTGCCTCCAGCTCAATTTAACCCCCAATTCTTTTGTCCCAAATGGTGGTCATCCACAGGCACAACTTGGTTATTGAAAAACAAGTCCTGACAACTAAAATCCTTAGTAATTATGTGATAAAACAGGGACCTCAAAATCATCCTTCAACTTTTGCAAAAGGCTCTTACTCCTTTGCATAAGCAGGCAGAGCCCAAAACAAGTTGTTTTTCCGTGAATGAGAAACAAAGGCCATGAGTTAAGAACCACAAGCGCTCTGAATTGTGTGTGGATTAATTTGCATGTTGATGTTAAGGGGGTTTCCTTTCTTGATATGATCATTTCCTCTAACTGCTGAACTTGGAAGGGAGCCGTCCCCTTTGCCATCATGACGGGCCGTAACCGGCGCTCATCTCCAGAGCTGGTGCTTCATGTTTACCACGGGCTGCGGGTCTCTGCTCACCCCCTGCTCCRGAACAGCAGATCTCTCCCAATTTCTAAGCGGGTTGTAGCTGAGCTTTGGTAGTGCAGTTGCAGGGTGAGTCGTTATGGGAACACAAGCAGCGAGCTGCCCCGGCCACGCTTTTTTGCCATTTGGGAAGCAAGGGATGCCCCAGAGATTTCCCTTGGTTTTTGTTGTCCACACAGCAGAGATGACACAGCCTCCTTGAAAACTCTGTAAAGCATGACAGCCCCTGCCAATTCGCTGTCCTCGCTTTAAGGAAACTCAAATCATCTGCTAYCTAGTTTTAGTTCCCTTCTTTTGGGCACAAGACAGCTTCTGCTCCCTGCCTTGCTTGGTGACTCCAAGGCACCGCCTGTCCTTTCCTGAACTTTTGCTTCTCCCAGTCCTGGACCTTTTCTTTCCCTCCTGCCATCCAGGCAGACCAGAGCCCCCAGGTTCCCAAAACCCAGAGTGTTCATGCAGCAGCACAAACATGCAGTTGCTGTTTTGACAAGGCCATTGAGCAACATCTCGSTTTGGCAGTCCCCAGATAGCACCACACCAACATCTGCCTCAGAGCCCGTTTTCACATTGCCCAAAAATGTAATTTCAGCGTAGAGTTTCCTCATCAGTTGCAGCTATGATGCTCTAAGAATTATGCATCTACCTCATCATGCTGATGATGATTAATGCTCCAAAGTCTTGGATGAAACAATTCTTCAAAAAAACCAAAGCGCTACAAAGGGAAAAATTTTCCCTACAGCCAAGTCTAACTCCCACTGAAATGATCACAAGTCTTTCCACTGGCTTCAGGGGCAATTGGACCAGTTGCTGTTCAGGAGACAACCTATGAATGGATGAGATTTCTGTTTGAGTCATCTACATTTAGAGCCAAGTTTAGTTTCTTTCCTCAGTAGGTCTTTTATCTTGTCAATGCTGTTTATGTGAGGAACTCTTGTCCTTCTATCACCTCTATGCTGCAACGACCAGAAACCTGGCATCACGCTYGCTGTGGTTGCCAGTCCACAAAAACACAAAGCATCACCTCCTGATTTTGTACTTGAACACGTATCCGTTTTTTTCCCCTCAGTGTCAGCATTTGCCTCACTCCTGTACGTCGTCTTCCACAGTAATATCTTTTCCCTCTATTGTGAAAATAGCTCATAACCATGAAAAAGAAGTAGGGCTTCACGTCCTTGACCACGTCCTTGTTAGTGTCAGCTTATATAGCTGTTTTCTTAGACTGCTTTAAAAGAAATACCTGCTCTGACCTACTGTCTGAACAGTGTACCCTGAAGGAACGTGGTTCCCTGTGCATTCTCTAGAAATACTCTATGTAGTAGCTGCCAACAAGAACAGCCGTTGTGCTATCAGTCCTTGTCCTAGTGACGGGACTCCTCCGTCAGACTCCAAACTAGCTCATGTCATACTCCCTCATTTATAACTCTGTCTAACAAGCAACAAAAGATCCCAGGAAACYGAAAATTGTGGAAATCATATTGAAAAGAGAAAGCTCAGAAAACGATAGCACAGCATTGAGATGGCCATTACACGATCACATGAACAAGCAGCTACAGAGAGAACGAGCTATCGCAGCATCTTCGTAGATCCAGACATCAGAATGTGATTAACCAGTAAACTCTATTGCTCAAAAATCTTCAAAATATTTAAAAGAAATAAGGAATTGCTTAGGTGTCAAAAAGGTTTAAGCAAATTGGGGCCAAAAGAGCTCTCCAAGAACACCCAGAGAAAACAAGCAGATGTGGGAAGAGAGTCCTCCAGACCCACACCCACCCCTTGTCTGCTTCACCAAACTACCTTTCAAGTCAGTTTAGGGGGATTTAGGAGCATGTGGCGTGTTTTAAGAGGGGATTGCTGAAGACACTGGCAGATAGAAATGCAGTAATGATAGGGAAGACTTTAAGAAGCAATGAAACCTCCATCACACCACATGTTTGAGACTGAGAGGAACAAAGAAAAGCTGTAATTACTAGAAGGAAATGTTTCCAGAGCCAGCAATTTTCTAGTTAAAATATACAGGGCAGACCTGCGGACAAGCAGCCMGTCTGTGTCCTTAAACTGGCCCTACATATAAACAAAGCAAGAAACCAGACTTTCTGGCATGCCCAAGGGGATGCWAGTGGGTCTTCACTACTTCCTTAAGGAGAGGACAAGCTTCTAGGCAACACAGCAGGATCACGCTTGAGGGGAGAAGAAAAAAAAAGAAGAAAAAGAAAAAAAACCTCCCCAAAATGTAAGCAAAACACGTGTACAGAACCCCCCAAAACTTCCTTCACTGTGTAGGTGTTTTTCCACTTGGCGGCGGGAGAGTTGAGTCCAGCTGGCTGCCTGCCACAGCTCAAACAAATATGCTGTCCATTAGGCCCTGTCCAAAGTTCACTGATTTTATTACACTCCCTCATTGCTTGGTACGACTGGCCAAGTATAACCCTAGAAGGTGTTTGACACCCACCTTTTCAAGGGTTACAGCCAGAGGCTCAGTATTAAAGTCAGAGATGAAGCTTTGTGCTATGGCAACTGCACGTAGACTTGCTCACTGTCACCTCGGAATCATCTTCCAGGCGCATCCCGGTGCCTTTGCTCTACTTCCGATTTCTTTGTATCRGTGGGGAGAAGTTAGTTTATAAAAGATGAGAGAACAGATTTTATGATCTCTGATGTTAGGAGGAAAACAGAATAAAATGCAAATACTTATGTAAGGTTACCTGTAAAAATGTAGTTGAGCAACAGCTGTTTTCCTTCCTCCCCAAATGTAATTTTCAGTTTTTCAAAATTTAATTTTACTAATGGCATAAATTCATTTACAACGATAAGATTAGTATCCAGATAGCTAGGGAAACTTCCTTTTATTTACAAGGTTACCTTTCTCTTTCACTTCTTGGCCCAAAAGTAAGGGGAGCTTTTCTTATCAGTCTTCCATGCTTATTGTTAATTTTGTTCTATAAACTAAACTCCAGACATCTTCCCTGTAAAACCATGCCAGGATTTACAATGGCACCAAAGCTAAAGCAATAATTCTTGCAGAAACTAAGCAGATTTCATTACTGTCAGCATGCTTTTCACATCAGAGGAAAAGGTTGGGCAATTCAAATGTCATATAAAAGGTGGGATCATTTTACTCGGAGAGTGTGCTGAAGGATCTTAGTCTGCCTGGTGTTTTAGCAGTAATAATTCCTCATTCAAGGCAGAGGACTAAACTGTAGAAATCCAGAGACAAAATACTGAAGTTAAGAGAAAACTTTGCTTCAGTAGGATTTGGACCAACACAGATATGCAGAAATAAGCTTGTTTTGAGTCTCATTCAGCTCATACAGAAAGTTTTGGCATCTATTTTAGTTGGAGCAGGCTATTGCTGTGGAAGACAGGTCTGCAAGGAATTCTGCCAAACTGATGAAGAAGCAAACAGACAGACCAAATAGAAATACAGCCTGCAGGCCAAGGTCTAAATTTCTTTTTCATTGTCTAGTCACCTTGTGCAGCCCTTGGGAGTTCTTCCAAGAGCCTTGGGGTATCAGGCATTTCTTCTTAAATCCTATCCTATCAGCACTCTGTTCATTTAAGTTCATTTTTAGGCAAGTCTCCTTTCTTTCCACCTGTTTCCTCTCTCCTTGCCTTCTCCCCTCAAACTCTTGCTTGGATGTCTGGGGATGACAAGACCAGGTCCAGCTGACCAACAATTTCTCTGGTCTGTGTGGGAGGTTATGGCCCAGGAACAGCAGATACCAGGAGCTCGTCTCTGACCTTGAAACACATTGGGATCTGGGGGAACTACAGGGGGAAAGGGGAGTGAAAAAATAAAAGAGAGAGAGGAGATAGAGGAGAAAGCTGCATTTGCTGTATGCTAGTTATCAGTGGAAAATACAGAAATACATCTTTTCTCCTCCTGCAACAGCAGAGGCACTTTCAGACAGCAATCTTTAGTGCAGACAGGCAAATTCAACCTGGCTCCTTAAAGCTAAAGGCCCATTCATAAAAAGACGAATGGGTTTCTTGCAGTAAGACTCTGCCTTTCTTTCAATCTTATCCTACATAGCTACTACTGAACATTTTCCCCCATCTTCACATATTTTGTTAATTCCTTCCTAAATCAGTAGTTAGCCAGAATCAAGCCACATCATGACCTCCTCCATAGCTGAGTTCGCTAGTGAGGCCCATACGAAACGTAGGCTGCCCTGGGCGGCTTACAGCCTTTGGGGTGTTTTTCTGCCAGAACAGCCAGAGAGAGAAGACAAAGACATGCAACAGTTGCAGAGATGGAGACATCCTCACTCTTGCCCTGGAGGAGAAAGGGGAAGTCAACAGCAAGACGCTCCCTTCTACGTCTTTCAATTACTGCAGGAAATCAAGCCAGACATGAAACACCACCRTAGCTGACTGGGCTACATCCATTCACACTGGTGTTGAATTTGTTCCCCAGTGTTTATGCATACGGTGCTGCTGAACTATATTCTGCGCTGTGGCAGAAGAAGGATTTTAAGAATTTTTTCTATTTATCAGTCAATGCCCACTTTCTTCTACTTTTCAACTGGAGTAACAGGATATCTACCSTACTCTGACAGTCATATAAACAAAAATCATCTTAATTATATGATAATGGACAAATTTATTGAAGTTTAATAACTGGTGAAGTAGTAATTAGAACTTGGGATCAGCAGATGACCTTTGAAGGAATTCATGACTAGACTGTAACTGCTGACTATGGGAAGTCTCAGTCCTGGGGAGACTAAAGCTCCAGTATACTCTGGCTTCAACGTATCTTAACATTACTACCAGTGATTGCTAAAAATGTCAAATTAGAAGCCAACCAGTGTGTGGATGCCCAATGCCTGGCTCTTGGTCTGCATTAGCATTCCGGATTACACCACTGAGCCTGAAATAACAAAACCATATGGAGAGCCAGAGCCAGTGGAAAACACTGAAGGCCCAGGTTTTCTTTTGTTAACAATAGAAACACATTACTATCTGAGTAAAACCAGAGAAAAACATATTCTTCAAGATCTTATGGTCAAGCTTAGAGTTTAACCTTTTGACTGTAACTGAAAAGAAAAAAAAAGTGACTTAAGTGACTTTGAACGGCACATGGCATAGCAATAGTCAGGAATCCTGGTAATGGTCCTACATTGAGTTTGTCCTTGACCATAAATAACTGTTTTTCATCTCAACATAAGGTAGTTCTCTCTTAACATTTTTAAATTCAAAARTAACTGGAAAAACATCAAGTTATGAATGCGAACCATCAGCCAAGCCTTCTGTGTACTAACACCACATTCAAAAGCCTTCCTCTGACATCGCTCCAATGACCTCATTGCTTCACCATCCATTTCTGCTTGGCATCCAAATGCASTAGACTCCAATCCCTCCCATTTCCAACACTCAGCAAGAACGAAGATCAGCTTTCGTAGAGAAGAATGGAATCCAGGACTCTTTCCAGGAGGCTGTGGAGAGCTGCTCCGACGTGGAGATCCACAGGGAGCAGAGCAAACCAAGAGCAGGAAGAAAGAAGATGCTGACAGATCCCTCTGTGCAAGGCCCTGTGCTCCATCCAATGGAGTCAGGGAAAAGGGGAGAGAGACGAGGGAGAGCAGGGACAAGCAGAGGTTCAGGACTGTCTGTGCAAATTCAGGATCCTCCTTTAAGCGCACAGGAAAGGACACAGTCGGCCATTCCCTACTCTTCAGGTAGGAATGACAGGTCCTGGACAGAGGCCCAGTGAAAATCAGTTCTGATTTTGCTRGGCAGCACAAAGGCCCTTTCGCTACTTAATGCAAAACTTTCCTTATGGAGGAAATGAATCAAGACACAGCAGCCACATTTCAAATAACTCTGCAGATGGTGAGTAGGCTGCAAAGGAAAAGCTGCGACAGAGAACGTTATAGACAAAACGAAAGCTTGAAACAGCAATAAATTTACGGAAATGATTTCTGAAATCCCTAGGCTGTCTGAGTACAGTCTGACCATATTAAAATGACTGTGCTCTTTTAACAGCTAAAATACTTGATATGCCTGAAGAAGCTTTATGTAAACAAATAAGCTTGTTTATACTTTATCAAGCAAAAACACCATTTGTTGTGGCATTGTGCTGTTGGCACAGCAAGTAGTTTTCATTTTCAAAATGGAACAGAAAAAAGGAACAGGAAACAGGAGAGACCATCCCAGGAAAACCACACACAACTGCTTGGGACAATGCAAAATACTGCAGACAGGCAAGCTCTGCGACACCTAGCTTCACTGTGCCTGCTTCTACAGGAGCAGCTTTGATGCCTGGAGAGAAAAAACAAAGTCTACTGATACCTGAGATAAGCTGAGGACTGGTATAACCCAGAAAATATCACAATTGTTCTGGCCRTGCTCTCTGCCATTCTATTCCTTAGCTTTACAACCACCCAGGATAACATTTCTTTAGTGAAGGGATAGGCATTTCTTGCAAACAATTCTATTCTCTCTATCCAGGGTTATGATTTGCAGTTTTGTGTGAAGCACCTTCATGATCTCTTGTAACTGCTTCAAATAAGTATGATTTTTAAATATATTGCCTACCATTTTGCAGGAGATGRTTACTAGGGAGAAACCAGCAGTATGTCAGAAGCCCATCACAAAGACAATTGCTTGGACCTGGATTTGACAAGAGAATAGCTTTCAGTCTTAAAAAGATTTATTTTCCAATAAAATTTGGTGGTCAAGTGATTAATTTCAGCATATGGAAGCTACTGCTGGACAGGGATGTTCATGTGTTGGTGAATGAGTAAAGTTCTTCGAGCTCACACAGCCATTCTGGAACAGGCTGACTACTGGAGGCTGGACAAACAGAGCTAAAAAAGTTACAAAAGGAATTAAAAAAAAGAAGAAAAAACCCTCAACTCAGCCTCTGCTAATGAGTCATTTTGATCTGGGAACATTGCTTCAGTACAGCTGCTTTCAGATCCAAATGTTGACATGCATGATTGAAAYCTTCAGGGAGACATAGGAGACTCAGACACTGTTTCCAACAGCTTCTTCAAGAACAGAGAGTTCAAAATGCTCAGAGCATCTCAAGCTGCACGTATGCAGCTGTCTGACGACATGAGTGCTGAAAATGACCAAATCTTCTCTACAAGTCCTTTCTCTTAAAAATACACTTTCATCCACATAAAGAAGTCAGAGGATGAGATGAGGGTGGATATTCATTGTCTTAGATGCTTGGCTTAGCAAAGCTGAGGACTTACAGTCTCTCTGCAGTCAGAGGAGAGAGGTTCAAACTCCGATAACCTAACTACACTTGACTCTGCCCACCACAGTATATGGTTGAGCTGGGCAAGCAAGGCTCAGATAGTTGAAAATGTCAGAGCTGAATCTCAGCTGGAGATGTTCAACAACATCCTGCTGAGGAAGCCTACCACCCGCAGCCTGGGAAGCCACCATCAGTCTGAAATCTTTGCTTGCTGGCTTCACTCATAACCCAAATAGTAGAATGGTTCTGGATGTCTCCAGAGAACCTGTGGTGTTCTACTAAAACAGAGTCACTTCCAGGAGAAGGAGTTCTGCTTGAGAGATTAAAGAAGAGTGCAAAGAAGCACACTGGACGTTTTCCAAAGCTGACGTGCAAYAAGAAAGATAGATGGTTTGGCAGAGAGAAAGAGAGAGAGTTTGGAATAGAGAAGGRGGGGTAAATATGAAAAGAGGGGCAATAACTTATTCCAAAAGAAAGCAAAATTAAGAGTAGACATTTTCTAGGTGAATGCAGGAAGAGAGGAATGTATCTTACAGAGAAGTAGAACAAAGGAACAGATACATTGGCAGATGCTACTTTCAAAGCAAAGCTGCTCTGATAACCCAGCAGAGAGGYTGCTCTTCTGGAAATTGTTTTCTAATTTCTCAGCTAGCTGAGCACAATATTTAATACCCTTATAACCTAGTCTCGGGCAAGATCAAGGACGAGGAGACAAAAGCAAACAGAGGCAAGGCAGAGGGGTTGACATTTGTAAATCCTAACTGAGGAAGCCAAAGCAGAACACCACAGACACAGCAGCAACAGAAGGAAGAAAGCTGGCAAGATGCTCTGTGCRGCTTCCAAGGTTTGGGTATTTGGTCTGAAAGCTATTGGCAGCCACAGCCTGTATACGCTCTTGTATATGCAAATCAGCCTGTAGGATCTTTGGGAACAGAAGAATTCCACAAACACATTTAGCATAACTAATTGTTTAGCTCCCATCACAAAAAGGGCAGCCAAGGACCTGCCCAGACTGTAGGATGTCCGCAAGGAGCAAGAGTTTCTTGCAGACCAGGACAACCCGCTCTGCATTGCTCACATACTAGACCAAACCATAGACACACATCTCTATCTGAGAAGTGCCACTGACTTTCAAATACTTTATCCAAGCAGCCTGTTCKGTCTGAGTAGCACAAAACCACCACACCAATTCGAGTGCCAGTACAATTTAACAGCACTTCCCTTGAATCTTCACATTTCCTTCATGGCATCAAGATTTATCCTCACTGCTGCTTTCCTTTAGATAGTTAAGTRTATTTTTTTCCATTTTAATATGTTCCTTAAATAAAAAGTTCTGATTTAATCAAATATTTTTACCTTTGTTCCCAAGATTTCATGAACACAGGAGTAGGAGAATACTCAAGTACCTCCTACATTCACCAACACCTTCTATTTGCTTCTGCTATTCCTCCTTTCCCTTCTCTTGATGGCCTCCAAGGACCAATGATATTTCCATGCCTAGATGGAAATAATTAATGCAGAGACAACAGGAAAACATCCTTTACAGATTAGCTCAGGCAAGCAATTGTATTAATGCTCTCTGCTAAACTATGTTCAAGCCAAAAGGCTCTTGGCTTTAGTATGTGCAGGTGGTTCCAATTACAGACACCCTATTATGAGTAAAGACACAGACTTTTTTCAAGCTACAGAGATTCTGCTCTTACAGTAATTGAGTTATGTGAGACAAAAGCGCAAAATTCTGCATTTGTGATATATTTGACTGTTAGAGACGTAACTAGCTAGTCACCAGAAACAGATTACTAGAACCAGAAGAATGTGCGTAGAGCTTATAGTAAACAGAATTACACTACCACCTTATACTTGTAGTACGTTTTCTAAATGAGGCTTATAAAATACAAGGCATTATGTGTTTGTGCAAAATACAGACCGATGAAGAAAAAACCTGCATTAAAATCCAACAGATAAAGCACAGAACAGATTCCAGAGTCTTTGTCAGCACTGGGACAACAGCAATTACAGACACTGGAGTCAAATCCTGCACCCCATAGGCACATGTTTGCAAAAACACAGTCATTCACAAAGATTGTACCACAATTTTAAATGGCACATTAAAGTGAATATACACCTATAATCTGGAAGAAGCRACTGCTGCTATACGCACCTGACATTCTTTACTGTGTGTGTGCAGTAACAAAGGTATAAAGTGCGTAATATATATTTACTTAGGCACTTTACTTAGATGAACCAGCAGATTTTCATGGCTGATGATATTAGCTAAAGCACTTGTGGTTGACTTTCAGCATCCTCCTAAGCATAAGGGTTGCCCGTTTGATGGCAGAGCTCGATAAAGTAGAGATGGGGTAGGTTGAACYGAGGTGGACACAAAGCCAGAAGCAGGTCTCACAATTGCACCGTGCGCTTGCCAATGTTCGGAGGGCTGTGAGCAGATGCACTGCTCGTTATGGTACATTTGCATATCCATTTTTGAATTCTTGCCCTAGGTAAAAATAACCAGGGAAACAGAAGGTAAAGACATCTTTCCATGAGGGAGTGGGCTGGCTGTACAYAGCACAAGTGTGCAGAGCAGTGCATCTATGAATAGATCCCTGGTGGGTGGATCTCTTTTGCAGCAGCAGCACTAATATAGGCATAATTTTTACTTYTGGACCTATATGTGAGACATACAGATCACCAAAGGTATTACTGTCAGGGTTAAGTCAGCCCAGCAAGGTGAAGAAACCACAATCCACACAAGCTAACTTCATGCCCAGAATCATTAGGAGCTACATGTATAGCTCAGGCTGCTGGCTTGGGCTGATGGCCACTCTGCTCATCTCTGGGCTTGTTCCCAAAGACTACCAACCCATGCCACAGCCTGAATTGTTGACAGCTATATAGATGTGGCTAGGGGCAGAAGGAGCCACCAGCTATGGTACAGCCTCACCAATTCTGACTGGTCCCGTTCTGTGAGTGTCTAATGGGAGCCTCAATTAATCCAGAGTTAAATTACATTTCAAGACAGTGTCCCACTTTCAGCAGCACGGCTAAGAGCTAAGTGTCATTCAGCAAAGCCCACAGTGCGGAGTGGTAAAACTATCTTTTGCTGAACAGCCTAAATGCCAGAGTTGGCTATTCCTTCCTTTTTCCATCCTTCTCTAATCAGCTGTCTTCCCTGGTAAGCAACCAATACAGTCCTGAAAGGCCAGGCAGAAAAGTCATTTTGAGGTAAGAGTCATTGCTTTTGAAAAAAAGTTTTAGAAGCAGGGGGTAAACAGGCATGGTAGATTTTAACACATGGGAATTTATTGAGCTTAATCTTCCACTATTGCAGCTGGGAAGAGCCTGTGGAACTGTAAAAGCTGTCAAATATTTAAATAGGACAAGTTAATTCTCTGCATTGTAGAGCCAGAGACAAATGTGAACCCATTCACTTCCACCTGTTGCAAGTCTCCAGCTGGTTCAGCAGAGATCACTGCTGTTTTAAGGTATGCTTCATTAAGGGCCCATCAAGTATCGTGTGGATAGCCAGGGAAGTTCCTTCCTCGTTACAGTGTCTGCTCCAGCCTGCAAGAGCCTCCCGGGGCTTTGCACAGATCCAGCCTGCTCTGATACTCTCCGATGTTCAGTCCTTCGAGCTGCCTGGGTCGCTGTGAGGAAGCTGGGAGACTTAACTGGGAAAAAGCAACAAGCTCCACCTGAGTTATAGGGGTCTGGGACACTTTAAAAATATCCAAGGTTTTGGATTCAATTAATTGACATTTCCCAGCAAAGAATGGTTTCATCTGAAAATTTCTAAAACAGATCTAATTTGCTCCTAATCTAATAAAAATTGCAGGCCAGATCCKCAGCTGCTCTAGCTCCAGAGCCTGATGCACTGGTGGAGTGATGCCACCTCACTGTRGACCTGGCRCATACTGCTTTGGACAGCTACCTGTTTCTAGCTTTTTATGGGCATTCCAGTCTGCCTTTACCTTAAACAACCCAAGCTACAGTGGACAGCTGTAAAATTAGATCTGTAGCTTGCTCYTCTTTCATGCTGCATTCATGATTCACTGTTTTTGTTCTGGCTGGTCTGATGTGAGTCATCTTTGCCTTTTGGGATGTGGTCATATACTCCCATGTGGTCCTCCCTCCCCAAATCCTGCAAAAATGGCTTACCACATGAGTGTGTCCCAGTCATTACCCATTAATCCTATGAAGATTGAGAGAAAAATACCAGAATAGCTCCTCAGTATGACTTTTCATTAAAAAAAGTAGTGGTCAGGCAATATCCATTCAAGCTAGTGGGAAGATTCAAAAGTAATCTGCAGCCTAGAACCACATAGAACCATACAGCAGACAGATTCTGAGAAAAGTAAAACTCCTTTTTAACCACCTTCTGAATTAGATCTTGATAGTAGGCAGCCAGAAATTTCTCATCAGGTATGCAAAAAAAAAATTTTTTCTTAAGTCAGTACTGGCCTTTCAAAATCCRGGAGTCACTAGACTTGTAAATAGACCTGCTCCTTGTCATGTCATTGGAGTTCAACTTCAACTCAATTATTTTGTCTTGCATTTGCATGTTTAAGATGTTGCTGCATCCTTGTGGTCAGAGGAGACCGTAGAGACATCCGAATCCAAACAAGAATCATAGCACAGCAGATAATGAAGGACTGAGTCTATTCCAACAGTACAGACACGAGAATGTGGGGAAACACAGACCTTAGATCATCTCCTTATCTACATATGCTTGCAAGATCTGCCTGAAAGCCTTGACCAGCCCTTAGCTAAGACCRTTACATAAGATCTTGGATAGATGCATCTTTGATGGGAAGGTATGTGTAGAAGAGCAGCCAGCTGAGTACTCGAGCCTCACACTGTTAAAGCTCTTTATTTAAGAGCATATCAAAGAGCACAACATTTATTCAGTGGCAGTGAAGTGCCTGAACTGCCTTCTTAAGTCTCACCTTGTGACACTTGGGTATCTAAAGCATTAACTAGGAATAAAAGGAAAGACATTATTTCCTGCTAAGACGTGTCCCTCCTGACTGCCTACACATCTGCAGAGGCTCAGAAGCACGTTTCTTTCCCACTGTCTGGTTTAAATTAGACTCAGTAACTTATTTCAGACACCAGAACATGAAGAACCCATGACTCATACTCAGCCATTCTGATTYTGGCTGAATGAAGCCTAATAGGGAAGCCTGGTGGCTAGCATYAGAAGCAGGAAAAGGGTACAGAAATCCTATGGTGCTTTAGAGGAGGTGGCAGAAAGACACGGGGGCAAAAAGGAGCTGCCAAGAGTCTATCATTGGGTCCCTTGAGCACAGGATCTGTGCGTCAGCCACAGAAGTCAAACCCCTGATGCAGGTGATTTCAGGTCCAGGATGGATATCTGCTTACCCACAATGGGACAAGCGCACAATTCTGGCCAATTCTCAAGGGATTAGTCATTCAAACAGGGCAAACTGGGACTTAGCAGTGATGTGGACTGAGGAAGATTCAGCATTAAAAAGAACTGGCAGACTACCTGGCAACAAACAGCTAAGCAAGATATTTTGTTTAAAAAAAAGCTTGTGATTGAGAGCATTCATGTGGATACTAGCCAAAAACAAAGGTGGGGACCTTTGGATGTTCTGATATCCTTCCAGTTCCTGGAAAATTCTGCTTGGACTTTGAAGATGAAACTACTGCAATTTTCTCATGTAATAAGTTTCTGGATAGTGAGCTGGCAACATAGTATACTGCATTCCTCTAAGAAGCTGGTAGGGTCCTGTATGTACCACAGATGGTACCATCCTGCCAGCCACACTCCCATTAGTCCCACATCTGGGATAAGGCCTTCATTCATCACGTTCTCTAATAATAAAATCAAGTAGTCAATCAAAGCTCACCTGGATGTTTTACTTTCCACTCAGTTATTCCCAACAGAATCCATTCAGTTACAAAAGTTGTGAAAAAATTTGCTACTAAGTTCTACATTTCTACTGTAATAAARCCTTTTGAGGTCCCAACGCCATTTGGTCATTGGAATTTACAAGGACCTTTAAAAGTTCATTTCCTTATACAATTTTGTGCCTCTTAACATGCATGCTACTCACGGAGAACMGCCTAGAACAACAAAGTGCAATTCAACATGTGTCCTGCTGCAACCAAGCTCATCACACTTCATTGACTTGTTTAAAACAAGTTAACTCACATAATAAAAGCAAGCAAGGGTTTTCTACTAACAGTCAAAATTTAAAACAAAAAGAATCTCAATAACAGGACACACTTTTGGAATGCTCTTATGAAGGTACCATAATAAACTGAGTTCGCTGAGCGTATCAGAAGGGAAGCTCTTAAAAATATCTGTATGTGAAGGCTGTAGTGGGGATGGTAGATATTGAGTTCTTTCARTAATTCTTATTTCTCAAAAACCTCAAGGTTATAGATCTGTGCTTCTCCAGTTTGAAGAAATTTGATCTGGAGAATGTGATTTCAGACTTGATACAGACTTAGGCATATTGAGGACATTTGCTTCATTTCATCTCTGTTCCAATAGCACCACTGATTGTAACAGCAAATGAATTTCAGTTCTCAAAGCTTAATAAAGCCTGTTGCCTAAAGATGGAATTCAGTGACTTCATAAATGGCAGAAGTTGTTTAWAACAAACAGATCATTCCACAAAGATTTGGTGTTATATTTTCCCACGTCTTATGGCTTCAAAATATTGTCTCAATACTAAATAACAAATGATCAGAAGGAAGAAAAACCTTGAAAAAACCTTGAGAGGGAAATTAAAAAAAAAAAAAAAAAAAGGAAAAGTGATGTGGAAAGCCAGACGTAATGAGGGTGTGGAGTGGCCACTGCTCACACTAAACATCTCTGACCCATTGTTTTCTGTTCAAGTTTTGTATTTTTTCCTTGAAATTACATTAACTAACAGCTTAAAATGCCAGTTCCCTGAGACAGACAGCTATTATGAGAACAGGTACAGTATGTACCCTTACTGAAAGCTTCCTGATGGCTTTTCTGGTGTGAGTCAGCCCTAAGCTAAAGCCTACAGTGCTACCTGGGGCGGTCGCTTCATCCAGCAGCGCTGCTTGTGTTGAGGTACAGCCCCGTTGTTYCAAAGCCATCTTCCTAGTCTCTGGGCAGGCATCGTGCTTCTGGAAAATGGCCTATCCAGAGGGGCAAGAGTTCAAGAATCCTAAACTTTTATTAGGACACAGAGCAGTGGAAGTCTGTTGCTATTTAGATCTTTTTTTTTTTTTTTTTTTTTAAAAAAAAAAAAAAAAAAAGAGAGAGAGAGAGAGAGAGATCCTAGCTACGGTTTACTTTTCCCACTTAGAAACGTGGAAAAGTTTGTTCAGCCTAAAATTTCCTGTTTGGCATTAGCAGCTGCTGGCTATGATATTTATAAATATTTCAGCAGACATTTCAGAGGGAATCTGGTTACAATTAGAAGGCTAGCAATGCAATGCTGCAATCTGTCGTGTCCCACGAGCAAGGTTACTCAAGGGAGGAGCGGCCTCCCCACTCAGCAAGCCGTGTGTTCGAGGACATACCTTAGCATAACTTTAAGGGTCTGTTTTAAAACAGGAAAGCAAAATCACTTGCTTGTGGTATCCAAACCCGTTCTGACAGCAGGCCTTGGTCAGCCATCCAAGTGCTGCCTAGAGGACATGGAGCATCTCTCCTGCCCGCAGATGACGCTGAGTTTCAGTGTTTGCTATAGATAAAAAGGGAGCCAGTGGGAGGGCAAAGGCGAGACATCACCGGCCTGCCTGGCCCAGGCTAGGTCTTGCCCATCCTGTAGAACCTCCCACTCAGCAAGGCTCCCGCAGTCCAGTTCCCACCCAGACTCTCATTAGCTTGGCCTAAGGCTAAATAAGTTGGAGCAAAGGGCAGAAGGAAGAACTCAGAGGAACACAACCCTTCAATATCCCAGCCACATCTGCCCAAGGCTCCCTGAAGCATTTACCTCTGGAGAACCAAAAGCAGGTGATATCTCCCCTGCAGCCACCACCATGCCGTGGTCTGCCTTGCTTCAGAGCATCCCAGGGGTGGCTGCCACCAGCAGGGAGGAGGTGGGGAACCTCTCAGCCAAAAGCCTGCTCCAACTCTGAGCCAGGGAGGAGCATCCATCGATAAGACCACAGAAAAATAGCTTTGGCTACATGAAGTGCAGATAAACCTGACAGATTACCCCAACAAATATCTATTGCATAGRTTCATCAGCTTAGGACCACGTCTGGAACTACAAGGCTTATCGGCTTGGGCTCAGAGCTTAACCAGCACAGCCATGGCTTAGAGATAACATAAACATGTCAGACAGTCATATCATCCAAGGGGGACAAAGCAGCAGGGAAAGTATGGACTGATGGCTCTGAGCTGCAGAACCAGCAAGCATTTTGACATCTTGCTTAAGTACAGTTCATCTCTAAGACACTCCTGAAGCAGCTTCTCCATGGAGGACTGAGAAAAGGCTTGCATCYTGTGCTGTCTCCCCCGTCACATCCCCATGCAGAATGGACAAAAACACCCAGATAGCCCTGCCTTCTCTGCTAGACTTTGAAAGCTCTGTAGACATACTCTAGTTATTTCTAGGGAAAAGGTATATGCCTCAGCAATTCTTATGCAGCAGCCTGCCAGACTCTGCTGGTGCAAGGACTCCAGTATAACACACCCTGATTCTGGTGGGTTCACTGTAGCAGCATCATGTAGAGGGAATGAGCTGTCCCTGGGCTGGATACTCTYGAGCGGCCCCTTGCAAGACTAAGGCTCAAAGCTGATGCAGCTCATTATGTCCTGTCTTTTATAACTCAGCTCAAAGCCCTCTATAGTTGCCCAAGTATTTCAGAGAAGGTTGGAGCACTGGTCTTCCTGCTGCTCTTCCCCTAGCTTTCAGGGAAACAGCAGCACACATGTAAGGTAATACAGGCCTAGAAGAAGAAAGTCCCTAAACAATTCTGCAACCAAAAGTCTATTGGAAAGGTGACTTTTCCAAGTTCCTCATTTGCTGGTTTTATGTAAAGAGATGCAAAATTTGCTGAGCAAATAAAAGGCATAATTACACAGCCTCACCCCCAGCCTGTTTCCGGCCATACACAACAGCATCATGAATTTCTTGAAGAGCAGCATTTCCTGAACTTCAAGTACTCACAGATGGTGTTGTCCCAGAGCGCTTTCTGCTGATGCTTCTTGGTTCCCTTTGCCTTGCGTGACTACTCTGTGGCTTTSGTTTGTTTATTCTACCTTTTCCTGGTCTTTAGTTACGAGCTAAGGAAGGGAACCAGCCACTTTTGGTGGTTTAATCACTTGCTGATGCCAGTTCACGTCAGTGCGGGTGATTAACGAGGCATATTGCTATCACTCATGCAAGCAAAGACTGCAAAACCAGGTCCCTTAAGCTTGAGAGCAGTGAGAGGTGTACCATTGTCAGAGATGAGTCTGTAAACATTTCCACCTGAGCACAGCTGGGTCTACATTGTAGTGAAAGAGGGTGAGGGTCTATCACTTACCCAGCCTTAGAGTAAGAGTTGCAAGGGTGCTTCATCCAGCCAGACAGCAAGTCTACCTGTACACCAAATTGGCTGAGCACAAGTCAGCAGGAAGCCAAATCCCTGAGCATGTTGTGCGCCCAGTGTAACAAACTCTGTTAATGGCACTGTCTGGAAGCATGCACACCCTGCTGGGTCCTGGAATTGAGAGGTCTACAGCTCCTAGAAATCAAATGTGTCCTTAAACTAGGGGTTCAATAGGTTGTAAATTCTACCTTAATTGTAAGGTCACTGCTGCCATCACTATCATCATGATACTTCACCTTTATACAAAGCCATCTTTATTGGGGTTAGTACCTCCGCACGTGCTGCGTGCATAAAGATAGTGCTGCAATACTTGATTCTTGTGTGGGATTTCCACCTAATGGTCATTGGAAAAGGTCACTTTTATTATTCCCATTGTAAAGACTTGTAAAAACAAGGCTGAAAGCTAAGAGAGCTTTGCAGAAGCACTGATGGAAATTCTGAAATCCGCAAGTTCATCTGTCTGCCTCCACAAAATCAGAAATTCAGTGCMTGTCCTCAATGAGCCTCCAGGTTATGCACAATTATTTTGCAAGCAAGAGTTCCAGATTCTTCCCCTAGAAGGAACATGTAAGCCCATAAATGGTGCATTTATCATAGACAAAAATAGGGATTGATATGCAAATTGTGGATGAAAAATTTGAAGATATGACTTCTGAAGTCAGATGAGGTCCCATTGGAAAGACTGACTGAACAGAGAAAGAAAAGACAGGCTGAAAGTTAAGAGCCTGACAGGAAGCCAATATTTCTGAAAAGTTGCAGAAAAGTCAAGGATAAGTGTACCAGGAAAAAGATGTGCCTGGGCCAACTCATGACAATTCCATAAAGCTTTCTTTTCCACTGTATCTTGAACGACAGCATCCAACRTACAAACCCTTCCTGTCACCTTCCTTTCCAGGAGGATGTAACTAATCCTACAAAGATTATTATACCTTAGCAGAAGGATGCTTTCATGCTATGCAGCAGGCTGCATGACTCACTAGACACTTGATACCTTTCCGTACACGCACCAAATAACCTCTCCCAGGGAAAGCTCTGAGCCTCA
Source organism: Rhea americana (assembly GCF_003343005.1). NCBI lineage: Eukaryota > Metazoa > Chordata > Aves > Rheiformes > Rheidae > Rhea > Rhea americana. Next base: position 4,329,168 of record NW_028186501.1, on the reverse strand, counting down.
GCAAGGTACTTACTCATAAAGTATTACAAAACATTGAGGCATCATTAATTGTGAGATGAAAATATCTCCCTTGCCAGATATGTTTATTTGGGGAATTTACTGATTTCTGCATAATCTCTCAGGAAGGAAAAAAAAAAAAAAAAAGAAAAGAAAAGAAAGGAAAACCACAAGTGTTACCTGAGCCACAGCTGGACACCTCAGATGCTGATTGCCCCTTCAAGTCTATTTTTCACCAGAGATGACACTGCCCTTAGCTTTTCTTTTTGCTCCTCCCGAGATAGAGCCTAACAGGTGCAATAACTTCCCAACAGCTCACGCGTAGCAATTAGCACTGGGGTACATTGGAAAAACAAGGAGGCTAATTTCTTCCAGAGATGGCATGTGGGTGGCTTCACCTCTGCCTTTAGCTTTTGGCTTTTTAAGGCCCAGGGATCATCTTTCGACAGCACATCTGGCTGGGGTGCCTCAGCATCATTCATGCTGCTGTCTCCCTTTGCCTGGCCTTTGACACAAGTGGATGCTTTTGCACTGATGTGTTAAGGACGTGGTTGTGCAGTGAGCTGCACATAGCCACCAACCTTTGCTGCATTCACCCACTACGCAGCCTCCCTGGGCTGACCTCCCAAACATCAGCACATGGGGCAAATCAAGCTTTTTTATAAGCCAAGCAAACAATGCTCTAAGATTTCCATGATGCTGGAAAAGCACATGTTTTCCACTACATCACTTCACATGCAGTCTCTCCTGGGACAAAGCACAGCCTTGTTCTCCTGCTTTAAATCTATTTGCAGAAGGTCATTGGAAAAGACTGGAAGTAAGAGTTTTCTAGGCAAAAMGTAGCCCCTGGTTTGTGTCTTAAAATGCAGATGAGCAAGTCCACCACATTAAACTTCCCAAAACAAAGCATTTCACATTCAAATGTTAACTTCAGGGTGAAGTTTCCAGCCCTTCAGAAAAGTTGCTTTATTTTCAATGTCCTGATTCAGAAAAGCATTTGTGCTCAAGCAGCACAGAAAGCACCTTTCAGCACGGGCCTTCCACTTAAATTATCACTGGGAGTCAACAGGACCTCAAGACTTATGCTGAAGCACACTCTTTAAAGCTGTACTTTTCCTAAACGGGCTTCAGCATACATTTAATTATTTTCTTGAACTGGAGCCACTGCAAGTGAAGGAATTATTGTTATAAAATATGTAAACAAGGGCAGCTGCACATTCCTGCAAATATTCAATATAAAAGCACTCTTACTCCTGAGGAAAAAAAGTGAGATTTTCCTCAAAAAGGCTCATATTTATTCTACTTAGCTCTTTTTCTCCCAGAGATGTCTCAGCCTGGGAGGGACTTTTGGCCAAAGATAGCCCAGTTTGAGCTTGCAAGGGAACGCACCCTGCACAAACTGTTTTTCTGCTGGAAACATTCCAAAAGTGGGCAAAAAACAACATTACAGATGCAATATATTTATACGAACACCCCTGCAGCACTGGCCACAAGAACGTTGATCTTAGACAGAGCTTGCCTGGGTGCCTCTGCAACACCAGCTTTGCATTGCAAAGGGTAATCCCAGGAAAGGACGATTTTAACCTGCAGCGCTATCGCTTATGTGCTGGAAGTGATGCACACACGACCCGGGTTGGCGGCAAGGACACCGCTAGCGGGGATCACACCACCCCTGCAGCCTTTCCTCGACAGCCTCTCTCCGGGGCTTGGGAATCAAATGAGTTTYTCTTGGTCTTGCTCAAGGAGCTGCTGCCTGTGAAAGCAAGGATTGCTGGCTGAGGCAACAGCCCCAGGGAAGAGATTTCTCAGGAAAACGTACTGGAAGCTTCATATTAGCCTTTAGCTAGTAGCTATTTTGAACACGGGAAGGCTGGTCTAGATTTGAACCAGCCACACTAATGGCGAAATACTTGTACGCTACAGCCAGGCCTGCTTCAGGCTCAGACCAAACACCGATACCTCCTGTTGAAGCCTGCTCCAAGTGGACCAGATTCCCACTCTCCACACCTGTGGCTTTCCCAGCAAGTACCCCTGGCTTTGCCAGCTACGCGTGGCCAGGGGCTTCTTCCCCCTGCAGCTGCTGAGGCAGCCTCATTAACCCCTAGACTAGCACTTGGTGCCCCCGTGGCAGCAGATTGTGGCCCCCTCACCCACAAGTGCATGGATTCAGCCTGAAACYGCCAGCTCGTGTCTTCTCCACCGCAGCGCGTGCAGTGCAGGAACACTGCTAGTCAGGCTTTTCTGCTGACGTAAGCTGTCGTCTAGAGACCTTCAACAGCTAACATGTGGACTAGCAGCTCAACTGGCTATTTTTCAGGTGGGTGTCCTGGAGAGATGCAGCTTCTCCCTTCCAGCTTCAGTTCTCAGATAGGAACATTTTTCACATTTACTGCATTGGCCTCTATTGCTTTGCCCGGTCTCTATGGAGCTCCTCAGCCAGTACTTCCCTAGGACAGTTATGTTTTCCCTCAGCACCAGGGACTTCCTTCTTTGTTTAACTTCCACATTTAGTTACATTAAAAAATAAATAAAAAAAAATAAAAAACCCAAGATTTCTCTTTAGAAGATGACACATAAGTTTTATGTTCTCATAATCTCCTTATTTCCTCATCTTCCAGCTTCTCTTCTCTTCTCTCTCACTTCCTCTCTTCACACTCCCAAAGTCTGTAGCAATCCCTCCTTGCTCCCTGGTTGCCTTCCCCATCCCACTCAGTGTATGGGGAATAACACAAAGGATCTGTGAATCCCTGCTAATGCAGGATGGAGAAAAACAGCTCCAAGAAACACAGAATCAAACCAGGAAAAACATAATCTTCTGGTCAAATACAGCAGCTCAACCCTTGTCTTTAATCTCAGCCATCTGAGTAAATTGTCCCTGACCACAGTGGAGAAGAAACAAGACAACTTTGACCAAGAGAAGGGGGGAATTAGGTCATCTCCAGAGTTTCCACCAACATTTGAACCATAGCCTGGAGAACACTAAAGAGCTAGTGGGGCTCCTAAATGTAGAGCTCGTGAGAAAGTGCACTGGTATGGCTTCTCAGCCACTGACATCCCCACAGCTCTTGCCAGGAAGTGGGATCCCAGGAAAATTATATAGGAAACACAGTGGGGAAGCCATTCCTGCATCTCTGGCACTGCGGARAGCTGTCTTTGGCACCCAGCAGCAGTTCAGAGAATGACCTGAGTAGAGGGATGAACAAGTGATGAGCACTACAGAAAGGACTAGAAAAGATAAGAAGTGGGAGAGTGCAAAAAGAGAATTGACTTGAAAGGACAATCCCAATGGGGGAGGATCACTCCTGGGGCCCAAGGGCCACAGAAAGACTTAGGCACCTACCAGCTGCCATAGAAATCTGAAGCCAGAAATTAGATCTTCAAAAACCCCTGGGGAAAGTAGGACCCTGCCACGTAATGTAACGTAACATAAATTATTTKGGGATTTATAAGCCTGGTCTCTCCTCAAAACAGGCCTAGCAAAGCCAGTCCATCCAGGAAACACAAAGCAAAGCTGTCACATTGCTTTCTCACCACCAGCCCCAACATCTCCCTATGCACCAGGCTGTGGGAAGCCAGGGCTATGTTCCCAGGAGGAGAATAAAACTGCTAACTCTGATTATATGGGAGTTTTTGTAATTACAAATTCACAATTACACTTTTAAGCAAAGTTTCCCTCACTCCCACCTACTCAAGCAGTTCCATTTTTGCAAAGAAATATTTAATAGGCCAATAAGCCAGACAGTAAGAGGGTAGCTGCAAGGGACACTCACCAAGTGAAAGGCAGCTAAATCTTCCAGCATCTCATACAATAAAGGATTTGTATCAGTTATTCTTGAAGCATCAGGGAAGAAACAAATCTCTGCCTTTGCAATTGCATGTGCTACTGAGCAGCCTCCACAGTGGTTTTATTTTTCTTTCTCTCTTTCTTTCTCTCTCTCTCTCTCTCTCTTTCAGGTAGAGTAAGTAGTTAATTACTCTAATTACAAGAAGCTGGGCATCTCTCAGGAGCCAGCCTCCTGGTGCAATTCTTCTTCAGGCTGCTTTGAGTAGACAGCTGAAAGGATTCCCCATCAGCTCTGACCTTAAATAACGATGAGAACTGCTTCATGCTAGAAGAATAAAAAAAAGATGAGATGGGAGGTTGGGGAAGGGAAATAAAGGAAGAGCATAATTATTTTTTATACATCTGAATGATGTAGATGGCTTGCATTCAGCATATGGGATTTCAATTTGGGCTTTTAATGGAAGAAAAACTATCCCCATGTTTCTCAGCCAGGGCAACCAAAACGATCTAGATTTTTTGTATCCTGCAATTGATACCTTTCTCTTTCTTTCATTTCTTTTTTTTTTTTTTTTTTTTTTTTTTTCCTGGTAATCATGGCTTTCACTCAAGGTGATAATTGGCCAGAGAGTAAATATAAAGCTTTTAGGTCAGTGCAAAAATGCTTACAGCATACTGGGGAACAAGAGCTTGGCTCCAAACATTAAGCTGAGGCAGCAGCACTCTGGCGGGAGAGAAGTCACATGTCTGCTACACCGTCTTCAAAGTGGAGATAGCAACTGCTTTCATAAAGCCCTGAGGCTTCTTGTTTTTAAGTTCATTCTTTGCTAATTACATCCCTAACCCCAATTCCTTCAGCAAGTTTCTTGGCTGTGCACGGATGTGGTGAATAAGGAGCCTGTAGTGCTTGCCAGGCACCAACTGTAAACCACCAGGGCATGATGATCAACCAGGTAGGCAGGGGACATCCTGGCAACTGTGATCTGCAGCTTCTAGTAATCCTATTTCAGGGTCTTTTGGGCTACTGGGGGGCCCCATAGTCCTAGTAAGCCGTGAGCTGAGCGTAGCCCTTCAAGATCCAGCCTTGGGAGGAGGAGGGAGCTCAAGGTTCCATGTCCCCAGAGGCTTCAGCACCACGCAGCAGCAAAACACCTGGTGCAAGCACAGGAGGGCACTGGCAGAGGAACATATAACCCCTAAACATGTTTCTGACCTGCACCCAGCAGCTGCATGCTTGACACCTAGTCCTGCAATGTCTTAGACCATCCTGCTACCTTCAGATTGTCTTTGTGGAGGCAAATTGCTTTGGTACCTGGTAGCAGGCTCTGGGCTAAGTTCTCTGCTGATGTGGCTCCACTGAAGACAGCCGGCTTTTTCCAGCACATATACMTACAAAAGCCAGTTGGCTTCTGGCAATGTAACCCACTGAAGTTTTGTGTAAGGACAGTAACAAAGCAAAGTCATTCTTCAAGTGATTCACTTTCCTGCTTATTTGGAGGGTGTTCATTCATCCACCTCTTTGCTCACCAGACTTTCAAGCACCTGCCMAATGTCTAAGGAAAACAGACATTTCGCTGTGTTTTGCTTGTTTGATTCATGTTCTGTTCATGCTACTGAAAGGGAACAGCACCCATCCCACATGGGTGAGGGCAGTCCTTTCTACTCTTCTAGTTTGGCCACCAAAAGCCCAAAGGCCTGGGACTACAGCCAGCTTGAGAATTGGGCAGAACCAAGTCTTCAGACATGGAAACACCAGAGTGGCACATCTGCCTTTTGAGGTGGAGAGAATCTAGGTCAGGCTTTCTAGTCAACTGTGCAACCCTTTTTCTTTCCCACCCTGAATGCTGGGGAGAACTTGAAGGCAGCTGGAAGCCACAAAATGGGAAAAATGAACCCAAGGTGACCCAAATGYCCCCGGTGGCCAGCACGAACGGAAGACTGCACCTCTCCTCTCATGCRGCTTCGGATCTTCACTGCATTACAGTCCTATTAGCTCTCCACAATGGCAGCACTGGCCATGCTTCTCATCCCATTCCCTTCGCAACCCATAGAATTAGGAAAGCCCAGGTTTTGAAAGCAGAAATTCCAGTAACTACTGAGCCTGTAAGGACTGATCTGGCCGAATATAAGCTCTTCATTGTCAGGTGCTCAAACTGTGCCACTGAGTAATTAAAGAAAAGCAAGCATTACCATCASTTGTCATATTTATATTTTTGATTTTATTTTTAAGTTTTATTAAAAAAAAATCCAACTATTATTACAAATGAATCATTTACTGGAAGGCTTCTGCCAGGGAGAACTTTCATTTCAATCTTGTTGTGAACAAAACACAGCACAGTTAAAACCCATAGGCATAAACAACCCCCCGTCCCCCCCCAAAAAAACAGAGAACAGTCCAAATCGTAGCTTATAATCATACAGTTTCCTCAATGTCAACCAGAGGCTTTTGAAAAAAAAAAAAAAAGCCGCTCAATTCAGAATTTCATGGGAGACTTCTACAACACGGGAAGAAGGAAACACGCTGGTAAAGGAAACAAAGAAATCGAGGGGAAAAAAGGAAAAGAGAAATAATTGCTTGGGTAATAGTTAATGAATTGAACAAATTTACCTCATCCAAAGCAATCACCATTTGCCTAGCTATACAACTGGCCCCATCCTGAAAGATGAAAAAAACAGAATTCTTGACAAGTCATTCTGGTAAAGTTTCCCAATGTTGGCAGTGGTTTGGAAGGGATTTTCAGCGAGATTATACCCATCTCTCCATTTTGGGAACCTTGCGTTTGCAGAGCTAGTCAGTACCATTTGGAGCCTGGAAAAGGACCTTTAATTCAAAGTCTCCTTAATTGAGATAGCATCATGAAAAGCTTTAAGCATCTTTTTATGTGCTTCTGAATCAGGGCTGAATTAAGCACCTGCCCTTGTACATCATGGGTATCAAGCCCAAAACTGGGTATCTCAAAAACTGCAAATTAATGACTACTTTGTAAAAAAACAAAACAAAACAAAACAATAACCTTACTGTGAAAACTTGAAGGTCAAAAACAAATAAAAATGGTCTTAAAATATATACATATATATATATATATGGCTTTTAATTTTTCCTATCCTTTTCACTGGAGAAAAAAAATAAATTTAAGAGTGATATTTGGTTTTTAAAAACAATTCTGTCCTTGTCTGAAGCTGTCAGCGGACGTTGACGGGAGCAGTGACTGGGGAATGCTCACGTGGGCGCTCAGAACCCGCCTGGGTTCTCCTTCATCTTCGCTAGTAGCCTGGAGTAGACGGGTGCTGGAAGAGAGAAGAGCCCAGCTGCGTGGGACAAGCATGCAGCATTTCACCTCCCCCTTCCTCCCTGCTATGATGAGCCTTGCTTGGAGCAAGGCAAGTTGCTCWTTCGCTGCTAACAGGGCCACGACATGCTGGAGTTGGCCAAGMGTACCCTTGCCTCTGATGGTGTCTACTTCAGGCCAAATCGGTCAATAAAGTCCCTCAAGAATGAGGCCCCGGCTAATCTGTGGCTCTGTTTTCAATCTTCCCTTTCAGTGCATATGCATACCTCATTTCCACCCAGTGGGGRCTTTTTTTTGGCCTCCTATTGCCATCATTGACCCTAGGAAGCCAGGGATGTCCAAGGCAAGAAGGGCAGACAGGAGAGCTACCTATGTGCGCACCAAGGGCTTTCCTAGGGCCAGATGAAGTTAAGGCTGGTTGCACACACCCAGAGCCCCGCGCAGCCTTGYGCCCTGCTGCCCCGCACGGCCAAGCACCCACCGAGCGGGCAGCCAGAGTTGCTAACATCGCTCCTGCTCATACAGCCACACCGATGCATTCAACAGAAWAAGCCTCTCTTTTTAAACGAGGTGTGATAGGAATTAGAAACAAGCTAGAGAAGCAGAAAGTCACCTTACCTAGCCGAGGATTCCTTTGAGAAACCTGCACAGGAAGAAAATCAGTGAATAAAACAAATCTCTGATGACAGCACAGTTTGCAAGTCAATATATGTATCCCTGTTCTCCAAACACTATCAAACAGATCCAGATTGTTTCACTTGTTTTTAGCAGAAATTATGCATGCACAGGCATTCAAATTTTAAAACAGCTCAGCCAGAGCAGTGACTTCTCTAGCCAAATTATCACACAGTGTGAAGCCATGAGTGCATCTTAAACCTCTGGCTTTGGTCTGCATTATTGGGAGCTCCCCTCCCACCAACCCCAACGGCAASACCATCCAGGAAGTCTGAAATCTTTACATTCAGGAAGTAGCATGCAGGGCAGGAGGAAGGACACGTTCAGGGAGGACTGCAGGATGCAGAACCACCTTGCCCCACGTCGCAGAGAAGCTCACAAGGAGCAGTGCAAAGCTGCTCTCCTCTGCGGCGCTTGTCTGAACGAGTTATGTTTATAGCTTTTATAGAAGACACTTGCCCATGATTTTGTTTCTGACATTTAGCAAGTCAAATCTGTTACTTGCTAATTCTTATTCTAACAGTCCCAGAAGGGCTTAAGAGAAGAATAAAGGAATGCTTCTTCAAGACCATGTGTGTTATTGCAGGTTGCCAAAGATTGTAGTGCGCCAAGGCTACGTTCACAGTATGTTGCAAACTCGAAGCTTCATGCTGCAAAACCTATTACTTCTTATATAATCAAGTCMTAAGAAAAAAGGATTGGTCAATCCACGAAACAGATACATTCAGTCCTTTCAGAAAACAAAATCTGAATGTGGCTAGTTACCTTCAAATCAGTAATAATACCAAAATGTACTACTTGATGAGAGGGGTTTTTTTTTTTGTCTTTTACCTTGGATAATGCAGATGCCTGTTTGAAGATTTCTARTGCGGGATCTGCTGGCTCATCACCTCTTTCTTGAGGCCTTGAAGCTACRGGCAGAACATAAATAGCATTGAAATACTTTTCAAAGCACATGGGCTGCTTCCTTCACCCATTTTGGAGGATATGTTGAAAATCCAGTAACAGGCTAACGCTCTAATTGCCATGCATCACCTCTCCCTCCCCGCGAGGAGCAGCTGACGGGACGGGTGGCAGGAGCTAGGAGAGGGCAGTGAACYGAAGCGAGCTCGAGCCAAGCTTGTCCTGCCAGCACCACCCAGAGCAGCAGCTCTGGCAAGAGCAGGTTTCGCTCCGGGAGCGCTAGGTCAGCCGCCCGGTGCCCCCAACCCGCTCCCTCGCCTTCTGCTGGGTTTGTTTTTTAATATGCTCCTTTTATACAACCGGATTTTTTGTTGGCAGCTTTGCACTAATGTGGAAACCATGCTGCTCTAGGCATTTCTAAACACGGACCTACCCTGAGGCTGCAACACTGAGTTCACAGCATAAATCACACCGTTCGTGGCCATGATATCACTTTCAGCAACAGGCTCCTTGTTGATGTGTATTACGTGGTTTTTCTGTCAAGAAGAGAAAAAAAAAAGTGGAAAATGACAAGCTTCTGTCACCTGTGGTTTCCAGTTCTATTAGAAAAACSCTCACTTTGCATTCATTCATTTACTCAGTGGCTGTAAGAATTTTTGTTGCTCTTGCCAATTAAGAAGAACATAAAATCAAATTATAATTCCAGCAGTTTGTCCAAGAGCGGCCAGCAGGCTCTGGAGTCCTTGACCTCTTCCATGCACGGGGTGGGAGTTTGGGCCAAGGCAGCAGAGAACACCCCCCCGCTGCCCCAGGCACACCCAGGGGCTGCTCCCTCACTTGSGGAGGAGCTGCTTCAGCAGAAGTGGGCAGATCACGCCTCAACACAGGTCGAGTCTCACACACAAATTGGCCAACTCAAAACAGCTGGAAACACCAGCCTTTCCATTGCTGCTGTCCTGCATTTCTTCTTTACATGCACAGAGTAGGTCATGAGTTATTTATTTGGTAAAAAATATATCCTTTTTTCCTCAGTAGAAGATCCTACAGTCTCTTAATTTTGTACAAAATTTTTGAAATAAAATTATACATCTAAATCCTGCTGTGCTAAGGGAGCACATGCAAAGATCATTSTCATTACATTAAAAAAGATGTTATAGCTGAACAGGCTATTCATTTAATTTATTTATGCTCTTTCCACGATGACTCAGGATGAAATTTATTACAGTTCCTGGAAGTCATTTACAATTGGTCTTCTGGGGAGAAAGCTGAAGCAAACCACATTTCAAGACTGCTAGGCTGTTGAACTGAACACATGGCAACACTCCCTCCGCTACAGTCTCACAAAACAGTTTTGTGGGACAACACACACATTAGAAGAGGTTCTCGTACCACCCACATGACCATGCTGTGGTGGACTCCAACATGGACAAGTAAACACAAAAACAGCCCAGCACCCGTGTTCACTGCAAAAGCCCACCCGAGGTGACTTACCATGCTGACTTCCAGCTTATCTCCCTGCATGGACTTCAGTCGCACGAGAGCCCCAACAGCGCCACTAACCAAGATCTCGTCAGCAACGTGGAACTTGAGGATGTTGGCAAGTTCTTTGGCATTACCTGTGGGAAGAAAACATTTAAATCTGCAGACCAGCATCAGAGGTTATTTCCCATAGCTCACGATCTGGAATGACATTATCAGGAAAACGCAATAATTTCCCGAAAGCGCAAGGAAACAATGTCAATTTGAAAGACCACGTAGGAGCACCTTAGATGGAGGTGGTTGGGACATTGAGGCTGATCTTGCCAGCATGTGCTGAGACTTGGTAGGTCTGGATCCCTGTGAGTCCAGAAGGACACTCTCCCAACACCCCTTCTTAGTACTAGCCATGCTCTAAACAGGAAATCCTCATCTCTTGGTTTTTCTGTCTCCCCTTTCTCTTACTGTGCACTATACGAACCTGCTTCTATAGCTGCTTTCACTTCCCAAAATAGTTTAGGAGAAAAAACATCTATGTTAAATAAGGGAGCCTACAGGGTTCCCTGGTATTTGCAAATGTCAATACTTCTGCCAGCATCRGTGTAACTTTGCAATACTTTTAATGGGTGAAACTGTAGGATGTCTGGGTGGGAAGGAGAAAAGGGCAGGAGAAATGTCCCTGATGGTTCACAAATATTAGTAGTTGGGGTATGGATCAGACTGGCGATGAGTCTTTCTCAATTCATCTAGCTACGCTTTGAAGTAGGTCTTAGAAAAATGAACCACTTCTTTACAGTCCATCTTCCTCCATCTTCTCCTTTAAGGCTACAGTGTCACATCTCAGGCAAAACCCATAGACAGATGATGGGGAACACCCAGTATTAGAAAGTCCTCCATCTACAAAACCAGAGCAGCTCCTTCAGCAGGAGGAACTTTTCATCTCACTGCCYGTATCTGAATAAACTGTGAGCTCTTTTCCATTACAGCTTTTCTAGGGTGGTCACAGTTCACACTGTGCGTCTTCAACAGCATGATTCACTTCTTCGTCAAAAGCATAAGCTAAATATTTGCGTGAAAAAACAAGACTGTTTGAAGTGCCCGCATCTGGGATACTTCATTCCTGCAGCCGTTTACAATAGCAGCGGAACAGTTCTGAAATATTTATACATTCAGCACTAGACTGAATGTGCAGTCTGATATTACCAATTCCTCATCCATGCACTTAAAAGGATAACCAACTACCATGGGCAAAGGCTTCCCAAATTATGATGTCAATGTTTKGTTGTGCTTTAATGACAAGAAGATGTTACACTCAAATACCTGACATCGTTTCCAAACCACAGCCATTTTTCAACATGAAGAAAATAAAAGATCATGCTGCATATACAGAAGAGAGTTATTAAACATTCCCGTGCTTTTTTCCCCCTCATTCAGTCTGCAAGCTTGTGCTTTTCAGGATATTGGTCTTGGTCTTTGTCTATGCTAGACCAGAATATTTTGTCATCTAAGGATCCGACTGGATTTCCTGCTTTGTCTATGTACACATACACGGAGCAACAGCTCCATCCTTTTAATACTTACATTTCATACAGCACAGCTTGAAGCTGAACRTGGACCAGGCTTTCTATTTGCAAAGCCTGCTTTAGACACCCTGGTCCTATGTGGTTGAGAATCTATGTGGAATAAGGCCAGCCATATTCTCACTTTTTTCATCCCTGACATGTGAGTCAGAAACCTCAGTCTCTAGAAACACTTCCAGGTTATGTTGCTTACACCATCTGGCAGAGCCAAACAAAAGTCAAAGGGAGTATGTAGCATACACTATAAACATGTCTTCCAAGCCCAAAGGAAATACAAGCCCATGCSTATGCCTCGTAGGAAGTATAAACCCATGCCTGTGCCTTGTAGGAAGGTTCAGGGCCACTCTTCCGTGTCCACCCCAAGCTTTTAGCTGGAACAGGACATATCAAAACCATGTAGGAAGTCCATGTTTCCAACAGACAGGGTCAAAGAATGAGATACAGAAGACATTAACCTGAGTCAGCTTTCAAGCATCATGCCAATAACACACAGCAGCTGTTCATCTACATGCTCTGAAAATTCTTACCCATTAGTTTGTTCAGTTCCCCTTGCGGCATAGCTCGGAAAGCTTCATTTGTTGGAGCAAAGACTGTGAAGGTACCTGGCCTGTTCAAAGTCTCCGTTAGACCTGCAGACTGGATTGCAGCYACCAATGTACTGCAAGACACACACAAAAAATCTCCAGTGGCTTCATTTGTTTAAACTATGTTGGTCTTTGAGCAATTGCATATCATGTTCAAGAGAGAGCTATGAAGTTACATTGGAAAATCCTACTGGGATCCAGCAAATCAATCAACTAAGAAGTCAATCAGATATGAACTGAGCCCTCTGAGATCCAGTAAGAACATCTGAGCAACAGCAAAGTAGTTCAGGGATGTTGAATCCCTGGGGACAGTGAGGTGACAGAGCGGCCTGACCATAGTGCCTCTCTCAGGCAAAGACTGCTTTACAGCCAGGTTTTTGTTGTTTCAGTGTACTCACAAGGTCTTCATAAGGTAACTGAAATAAAAAGTACAAATCAGTATTTTCCTCAGTTAGGTCCCAACCCAGCTCTCACTAAGCTGATTTAACACTTGAGACAGCAAGTGCCACTAGAAATAGATGAAAAATATTTGTTACCTGGATAATTTAAAGCAATGCACACACTCCTGGCTCAGTTGCTACCTAAGGGCTCACAGTTTGTTAAGGGGTTATTTGAAGTCTCACTCCCTTTAGGGACGAGACTATGGTGTGGGTGCTTTTTCCATGTTAAGAAATTATGTATAGTCATGACTATAATCCACAATAAATAGAAACTGATTTGACAGCTCTTCTGCTCCAAACTGGCCATTAAGAAGAGCAGAAAGGTCACCTGAAGCGATGATCTGCCTTAAGAACATCCATCACTGAACCAGATGGTGGGGTCAACATTTTGTCCATGCTAAACAGGGTCCCAAACCTTCCTCTCTTGTCATGGGCAGCAATGCAGGCGTTTTCAATGCAAAGGTTCTGCAAACAGAATGGCAGRCCAAAGACATCGTTAGCATACGCTCTGAAAGAGATTTTGTGTTTTCCACAACTCTCAGCTACACTTTTTACATGTTAGCCATAACATTACAGACATCAGGTATTGTTCGGCAGGCAGAGTGTTTAACACAGAYAGTAAGGGACAAGAAACTCCAAAGTAACCCCTGCCTGCCTGCCTGCTCTGAACTGGTCATTTAGAGACACTGGTGAAATTCTGACTGACTGAGAAATTCCAACTGATTTTGAGAAGCTGAAGCTAGACCCTCACCCAGACATGGACTCACAGATGCACTAGAGATCCAGGATACAAAAGCAGCCCATACACAGCATCCACTCTTTTATAGCACTGCATCCTATGGGAACTTACATTGCGGTAAACAAAAACTCTCAGTTCTTTGTCACCCAGAGTCTGCAGTTTCTGTCCATGGTAAAGATATTTAGAGGAAAGCTGGTCTCTAACAATGTGGTTCAGAAGCAAATTTTTCATGGAGCTGTCAATGGGGGGATTTCCATCTGCAGCAAAAAATACAGAAGGAACCAGTCATTCACTTAAAATAATCCCTGAGACATTAAAAAGATCCAGGTACAGAATATTATCTACAACGAGTTTTAATTTTAAAGCTACATGCCACTGTCTATAGCTGAAGCATTTGAGGGAGGGCTTGAGTGCTTGTGCACTGTATCTCTGCTGAAGAGAGACTCTTTGAAGCAGATCTGTGGTCCGCACTGATGGATGAAAGGGAATTACTCCTAGGTTTACCTTTGAATGCATCATTTATTGGGGCAAGAAGTGTCACACGCTCACTGCCAGTCAGATGAGAACTGAGACCAGCTTGTCTGAAAAGGTCCATAGACTTGGAAACTGCAGATTCTTGGGCCAACTCAAACAAGGTCTTAGCTGAAAAGAAAAGCAGCACAGATTAACCTTACRTTAAAGGCAATTCACCCACTGCTACAAAATATCTACAGTAAATTCAGTACTTCCTGACAAAAAGAAAAATAGACAAAAGAAAGACAAAGAAAGGCAAAAGGAAGAAAGATGCAGAGAGATACTAGTACCTGAGTCTGGGATCAGCAGCTCATTAACGAAATGTATGACGCCGTTGGTAGCCAGGACATCCTTGTTAGCAATGATGGCCTTCCCGTTGAGGGTCAGGTCCTCTCCACTGCAGCCTACATCCAAGGTGGTTCCTTCTAGAGTCTCCATCGTCAGGCCAGCAATGATGGCCTCAGCACACATGGCTGATTTCAGGATGTGATGGTTCAAAAGGTCTGTAAGAGAAGTAAGTGCCTTAGAGAGCTAGAAAAATTAAACATGTAAATCATGTTGGGTGGATTACTGTAGCCTGTTCAAAGGCAAGAGCATCCCATGTGGCACCATGTAGGGCTCCACTCCAAAAGATGTACAGTAATTTCAAAGAGGCCACCTGTGTTTCAGGCTGTGAAATCAAGTGCCTAAAAAGAATAATTTTTATACACCTTTGTCAAGTTAGGAAATGTTTCATGCAGTTAAAGTGTTTGACTTGTTTGTCGGGGAAGTTACACTGATTAGATACTGTTTCTCTTTCACCTTGCAAGATTAATAGAAGCCACCATCATCTGTAGGAGTGCTAAAGCATCAACTGTCCCCTGAATCTTCTACACCCATTCAGACTGCAGTCTTGAAAAGAGACCAACCAGGACACAAACCCCTTCATTCCCATAGGCACTCTGGCCAAAGATCCCTGGGGAACACAACGGATAACCTGGAAAAGGGACTGTTTCAGCGCTCTCCTCAGTGTATCTGAGTAACACCCACTTTGCCACATCTATCACGTTCAGCTCTGAAGCAGTCTTCACTGTCCGGTTTAAATGCTGAAGGTTCTCAAATGGGTTTATTCTAGCTGTTACCAGAGCGTATCAAGGATCAGTTCACATCTATTTGAAAGTGCATTTAGAAGAACTGCAAAATACTCTTCCATATCCCAACATACTCAGTAAACAAGCTCTTACCCCTGAGGGCCTCTGGGTCCCCCAGGATTCGGTTCAGCATCTCTCGTGGGATCTTCTCAAAGGCTTCATTGGTTGGAGCCAAGAGTGTGTACTGGCCTTCACTTTCCAGCAAACTGTTCAGGTTGGAAGCAGCCACAGCAGCCTTTAGAGGAAAGAAGAGAGAGGATAGAATACATTCAGCAAGAATACAACAGTTGGCAACTTTGCCCAGTCACTAAGGGCCAGATTTATTAAAGTATTTATTGTTTCAGAACTCAGAACATTAAAAAAAAAAAAATCCTTAATAGCCTCTTTCAGCACTTTGTTACTTTTACAGATTTTATCCTGCCCCTTGGTTCTCTCTTGTGCTCCAATAATTTGAGCATGAGATGGACAGAGCCTTTTCTGGAATCTTTCCGAGTTAGTTCTAATATGCTGAAATGCCTGGAAAAGTTTCCAGTACTTCCAGCGAATAATTCAGATCAGAACCTGAAGCTGGCTAACAGCAAAACCCTTATGTTTTTTTCAAGTTACTCTTTAACTTGGCAAATAGCAAATCAAATAAACTGGCACTCATCACATTTGAGCAGTTAACACCTAACAGTGGAACACCTAAGGCAAAAGTACCCATGAAAATGTGAGGAGCCAGACTCGGGCTACATCTTTTTACTGAGAGCAGCAGCAAGGTGGCACTTGCACTGGCACCAAGCTTTTCTCTTCCTAAAGAGCAAAATAAGCTTCACCGGTACAAGGCTTTTAGTCACAGCACCTAGGCATAGCAAGCTCTGTGTTACAGTTCCTCGGGAGGGAATATCTTCAAGGTCCCCTGCAACATGCATCTCTCACCCGCAGAGTTTCCAGGCTTTCTTCGGTTTCGATGATGTGCTGAATGCTGTTTGTAGTGGTGGCGATGACCTTGTCAATGACATGAACCACTCCGTTGGTGGCGTGGTGGTCAGCTTTCAAAAGCCTGGCACAGTTCACCGTCACAATCTGCAGAGGAAGAGAGTCACAGGGTGTTAGGTGCGGTAAGACAGGAAGGCAAAGCCGCCTCTGCTGTTTTTCTATTTCAAACGCACCGAGTGCTGTAATACTGAATCAGCAGGAGCAGAAATGTGGTTTCCTARAAAAACAAATGAAGAATGAGAATGTTCTATCAAAAAACATATTTGAAGCATTTTATATTTAAAGAGCTTTGAAAGCAATCGCGGTTTTGTCTACTCTGCATCAGCAAGACTAAGAAAATAAGTCACATCAAACAGTTGCACAACCATAGTGCTTTTTATACCAGAACATGCAGCTTTCCTGCAATATCATCTATGAAACTATCTGCCTGTAAATATTCTAGCAAAGCTTCACCCAAACATATTCCCTTAATCAATAACCTAAGTRTTACTGAGCCCTGGAGGTCCAACAACCCTGTCGGAGATGCAAGGTAGAAGAAGAGCAAGCCTATTGTGATAAAGCTTAAATCCACTATACTGCAGTCCCTGCCCTTCACAGGCACTTTCTAGGGGACCACAGACCTAAATGATTTTGGTTAGTACTGTGCACCAACAGGTATCTGTGTATGGTCTTACTGTGAACCCAGTTTTAATCTACRTGGGGTGACTAAACCTGAATACATCCCTCAACATATCACGCAGGGCTCCAGGTGAAGAGAAAAGGGGCCCTGAACATGGTTTGGCTGAAGGCAAYAGTTTGCCCAGGTGTATCAGAGTACCCTCAACACCCAGTGCTCACCATGTTGTCAAAGCTTCTTCTCTAGAGTTTTTAAACCTTCACTTTTATCCTCAAAAAAGAAAACTCAGCTGATGTAGTTGATATAGGTCCATTCTCAGCTCCACCTCGGTAACTACAGCATCTCAAAGAGTTGTCTTACCCCATTAGGATAGTGGTGAATGTGGATAGGAAGGTTCTGGTACATTGAATTAAGTGTTGTCCCATGTTTCAGCTCATCTGTTAGGACTCGTTTGTTCACCATATGGTAGCGGAGGGCGTTGAGCAGCTCAATGTTAACATTACTGACTAAGGAATCCAGCGTTTCCTGAAAATAAGCAAAATGAAACTCAGGGCTGAGTATAACCAAGCCTGTTGTCTGTGAGAACACAACCGCACCAGAAGACCTGGCTGTGTCCAAGGTGCTTCCAGCAAGACCTTACTTTATGCGTATGTACATGKTTTTGTGTGGGTCTCTAATATCAGTAGGACTCTGTCCTTTGCCTTACAACAGCAGCTAGCAGCTCTGGCATCCCTGTCCTGGGCAGACAGATGGATGACAGCAGCAAGGTCCAACATGGGATSCCTGTATCAACAGCAGCAGTAAGGYGACAAAAGATGCTATACAGAGCCAAGAGGCAACTGTGCCAGGAGACCTTCCCCAAAGGCATCATCCTCACAAGGGAGCCTGCTGGTGCAGCTTTGGTGGCAAAGGCTTGATATTGGAAACAGGAAAAAATGCTCCTCTCCCTGACCCAACAGCTGTTCTTGCATGTTTAAGGACRAGAGATGTAACTACGGGCTGTAAAATACGGGTTGTGAAATCAGGATTCTCTCCCAGCCTAGGGATGCTCCATGTGGATCACAGCACCAGCAAGACAGTAGTGATAATTTGGGGAGGAAAAATTTCACAGGATGTGGAGTGGAAAAATTAAAAACATGGATACTTGTGCAAATATTAAGAATAACTAGAGTGGTAAAGTAGAAATCAACAACAAAACTAGTGAAAGGGATGTTAAATCTCTTGTTACAGATCTCATGATGATCTCCAACAGTAAGAGATAGGAAAACCTGAATGAGGTGATTGCTATATCCACTCCCTAGAGAGCACCTACACCTTCCTCTAGTGCTGGGCTCTTCCAGGAACAAAGCTCTGGAGCTGATGGACCAGTATGGTGATTCCTGTTTTGGAATAAGCTTCCTACATCAGGGCTGTATCTGTACCTGCCTTCAGCCTGCAGGGCTGAATATCCACTACAGAAAGAAGAGGAGAAAGAAGAGAAACTGAATCTTACAGCAGACAAGGACGCCCAGGCCTCATTACTTGGGGCAAAAATTGTAAAACTTCCAGGTCCTTCAATTTCTGGCCTTAGGTTAGACCGGTCAGAGTACAGCTGCGTGGTAGCAGATCCAACAACGCCAAGGGTTTCATAGATGTTTGAAAGCGGCAAYGCTGAAAGAAGGGAAGATTATGTTTCCAGCACAACATCACTCATCCTTCACTGTACTTCGCTGAATTAAAAGAAAGCTGCTGGCAAAAATGCTCCTGGAAATGAAGCATGTCATTGAATTCATATCTGTTCATTAATTAGATAATGAGTAATCRTAGGCTGTCAGCTCCAATCTCAATTATAATAGTGTTACCCAGGATCCACTGCATCTCCGCAGGCTTAAACAGAGTTACCACGGATTAGCATGCATGAAAACAAGGAAAAAAAAAATCATAACCCAGCACTGTATCTGGCCTGAGAGACTAAAGAGGCAGGTACAGATAACCATCACTCTCACCCAGTCCATCAGGGCTGCCACCCAGGGCCAGACGGTCGGACCACAGCACCAGTCTGGCACAAGGGTGGGTGGCAAGGGCAGGACTTCACCCCAATTTGTACTCCGTGGCTCTTCTCTGGGACCCTCCTGCGAGAGATGCGAGGTCCCGCAGGACGTCCCAACCCCAAAGCGGCCGAGCTCTCCCCGCTTCAGGGCGTGGGTCACAGCAGCCCCGACGCTGCCGAACGGCGGGCTGCAGGACGCCCCTTCGCTAGCCACGCTGCCACGAGCTCACCGGGGGAGGAGGCGTAAAGRAAGCAAAAGCAGAACACGTCTTTCTTTGCTAGACCCAGGCAATTCCCTTCCCTATCCCCACCGGGAACCAAACTGTATTTTCTATTAAACGCAATTTTGCTAAACTCACGCTTGCCAAAATAGAAATGAGCAGAGACTGGCAGAACTGTCTGCTACTGTATCATTACTTTGTATTGCATTTCCAATAGAGCTGTATTACTTGTTGGAATAAGTAATTCCCTGTGGCCCTTCCCATGCTTGATTTAGTTTAATTATATCCAGTGTTTTAAATTGTCTGGAACATTTTGCATGCTTTGGAGCTGATCTGGCACTCGGCTGGTGCTCTGCTGAGTTTTCTGGTGCTCTGCTGAGTTTTGACTTGTTCGTGGCAACACCATGCACAAATTGAAAAAAAAAAATCAAATCCACTTTGAGTAATTTTCTAACATTTCTCTTTACTAGGCAGTTGTATAGTTTTAAAAAGTCTAAATAAATGTCAAACATTTTTACCAGCTGGGCAGCCTTTTTCTCCAGGAACTTTTTCATATCCAGGACAGCACTCGTAACTGATTACTCTGGAATAAGAAATGGATACGGAAGATTAACCAGTGGTGTTTCCATTTTCCCCCACCCTGTATTAGCGATACTCTTGTCTGTGTTCATCCATATTTGGTGATGTTTCTAAAGCACACTCTTCACTAGAAATATAGACTTGAACAAAAGACAAACCACAACTTTTATCTCCTTTAGGATTGCACRTTGCCAATTTCTCCAGAGAACAAAAGCAGACAGAAGTTATTTTCAAGACTCCCACTTTTGCCAGCAACTTTATTCAGTCTCTACTCAAACAGCGGACAGAAACCAATGCTGCAATCCCYTGAGCTTAAGGCAGCCATGAGGCACAAGCTCATATCAGGATCTGCACTGCATATAGAAAAGGAAGGCAGAGAGACCTAGAGGTGAGAGTGGCCATTCA
Source organism: Rhea americana (assembly GCF_003343005.1). Classification (NCBI taxonomy): domain Eukaryota; kingdom Metazoa; phylum Chordata; class Aves; order Rheiformes; family Rheidae; genus Rhea; species Rhea americana. The sequence continues at coordinate 4,309,232 of NW_028186501.1, read as the reverse complement.
TATTTACATGTATCTCCTAGGTGRTATCTGTGAGGCTTTGGTGCCAGCTCCGTGTTTCGTAGCCATTTGCTCTGCAGCATGCTCTGAGAACAAACACAACTCAGCACTGCCAATAACACAACGTAGAGGACTTGCATTTAATATTGAACAGTTCCATGTTACAGCTGAGCAATCAGACAACGCACATCAATTTTAAGGATGTATCATCCCCAAGTGATCCTCGGGAGAGGAAAGCAGCAAGAACTCCTGGGTATTGCATATCCTGGCATACGTGGTATGTGCAGGGGTCTGAATCACTGCTTTCATCCTCTTTCCATACGCTGCACCCTTGCTGTTCTGGGCTATCCTGGCCGGTGGCTCCTGTCACCTCTGACCTCTGCTTGGACAACACGCTGCAGTTCTGGTACATCTGCTTCACCAAACCGGCCGAGCGTTCCCCCTTCATTTCACCCCRTTCTCGCCCACTGTGAGAAACTATCTGCCTGCATGTAGCCAAACCCACAACACAGACCTTGAAGGTCTTGGTGCTCACCAGCTGGTGGGGAAGGAGCATCTCTGGCCTTGGATACATTGCCCCAAAGGGCAATGTAATTAAGCAAGCCTTTCTTAGCCCCAGGTAGCACATGGTGCACAAGCCGCTCCTTCTGGCTGGCAGCAAACTGCCTGCTTTGTTTAAGCACTGTCCATTCAGGGCAAAACCGAGGGGGTCAGAGACCTGATCCTGCATAACTTGGGGATTTAAAGATTTGCAAAGCCTAAATAAGCAAGAGCTGGCTGAAGGCTGCAGCCATCCTCTGCAGCTCAATGGAAAATAGAGTCATCTAATTCCCAAGCCGTCCGTATAAAAAAAGAAAAAAATCAGAAGTTATCCTTTTACTTTTCACAGGGGTTCCTTCTCCTATTGCTCTTACTCTTGGTATGAAAGGACCAAGGCTGCACTGCTGGGCCAGCCCGTGCGGGAACAGGTATTCCTCGGGAAGGCAAGCACTTCCCCGGGCTCCCAGCCAGACCGGGGACAAGCCCGATGCCGAAGCGCACGAGCCGAGCTTCGGCACGCTCCGTTAAAGAGAACGGGGAAGCCTCGAGCTTCGGATCTTTGTCATCGTTTTAACACTGCTAACAAACAGCGGAAAGCCCTGGGGTTTAGGAGGGAATTCTTCAGGGTAATTAAGAGCCAGTAAGTGAAACAAATACCTGCGTTTGTGTGACAGAAGCAAATAAACTCGGTGTCACGGTTTCCTAAGAGAACTGCAAAGCAAACCCAGACTGATTGTCTAGACATTATATATGCCATGTGGGAAAGAGTTTGCCTAAAGCAATCCCTTCCTTTGACTACCGGAGATCTTAACACCCTGCTGCTCCACTTTTCCCAGCTCCCTTGTCTCATGTTCATTAGAAACACACGCTTCCCCCCACCCCCCAGCTCCGATTTCTCTTTTTGTTCACCCCAGAAACTAAATCCAGTCTAGACAGTTCCCTTGGTTCACAACTGTAATCAAAGACGAAGAGCCGATTAAAGAGAAATCATTCCAAAGTTCAGCACAAATAATTCCCGAGTGCTGACGTAGGCTCTGAAAGGCTTATTTATAGATCGATCCGAGGCTAACGAGCTGCGGCTAGGCGAGCGGGAGGCTCACGTGCAYGGCGTGCAGAGCGCGGTGCCGGCAGCGCGGCGATGCCCCCCGCGCGGGGGAGCCCGCGGAGGAGGCGCGGAGTGACACCAACACCACCCGCTCCGGCACCCCGCCAAGGGGATGCTCGTGGCAAGACCGGCGTGACGGGGTCAGGCCGACGGCGAGCCACCATCAAGCAGCTGGGCTCGCGCACCCACCCGCCAGCCTCTCTGCCCTTCCTCCCAGCCTGCCCCARAAGACCGCAGGCGTGATTTTCCCCTTTTTTAAGCTGTTTGAGTACCAGTGCACTTCTGCAAAGGGCCAGGAGAACACAGAGGTGTCCAGCCAAGTGTTGCACCAGGGACTACAAGATGCGAGAGTCAAGGACCAAAAACACTCACCTTTGACATCAGCCTCTTGGACTCATGGCTGCTCATTCCATCCCTTTTTTGCTGGCCCCTGCATTTCAGCGCTAAGGTGCCCCAGGTGTCCCTACGGGAAGGGAGGCTGTTGCATTGAGATGTGCTGCCTTGCTTGGTTCAGAGCCAGCCCCAGCAGCCCACCRGGGCTGGGTGACTTGTTTCACCCTGGTTCCTGCTGGCTCCACGCTTGGTGCCACACTGAGGATCTTCAGGAATGCCCTCAGCCACGAATCAGGCAGCACGAGCTCTTTTTGATGGACCTAAAACCAAGCCAAGAGCCTGCCAAGCCCATCACAGAAGTCTCCCGCTGCCTGCGCGCACCACGAGCRTGGGCCCAGCAAGGCAGGGAAGGAGTTTCTGCCTCGTAGCCAGCGCGACCGGGGCACTGGCTCCCGCCGCGGCTCCGCTGCCTTTCCGCACCGGTGGCTCAACCGCCCGGCGGCCCTTGGGCTTGCCAAGCACAGTAGGTATTTCTAGTGTCCGGTCAGCGGTTACACATCATTGCATCTCCACGCGCTGGATGCCAACTATGCGGGTTAAATAAGCAACGCCCTCGCACAAAGCGCGTTTGTCATCTACTCCGCAACGCCTCCGACCACAGTTTCCTGGCCTCCTCACTGAGTAATCGGGAGTCAAATCTTTACAGTTATTCAGACTTCGGTCTCAAAACACTGTAGTCTCTACATGCCTATGGGCATTTGACTGCCRAAGTGAGCCTCCTTGGTTTTATTAGGCATTGTTTCACCACTGTTGCATTCGGAGAATCTGAAATCAAGTTTTCAATGCATTTTTCAAGGTAATAAAAATAAGCTTAGGCTTATATTAGTGAATAAAGATCCATTTGTAATAATTTCCTGTAATAAAGCCCATATGTTTTGTTTTTGTAAAAAGAGTGCCAGAGACTCATTCTTTTCCTGAATTGGCAAAAATACATTGGACAAAAAAAAAGGAATGTTAATTTAAAAGAAAAAAAATAGGAAAGTACTAAGAGGCAGCTTACTGCTACTAGTTATTCCTCAAAAAACCCCCACAGAATTGACGTAATTTATCTTTTTGTTCTCAAGACAAAAAAAATGTGGGGGGAGGGACATTTTATTGCAACTCTAATTCTAGGGGACTGAGTCTTGTGCATTAGGGAGTTAGAAAAATATTTTAAAAAAACAGAAGGTAACTATGAGAATATATGCTAAATAAATTATTTCTTTGGCCTCAGAATAACCAACAGTGGAAAATTACCTAATTATCAAAACAATCTTGTTTCAGTGCTCATTAAAATCAAAGCAGTGTCAGACTTCTTGCCAACTATCTTATCTCACTTCATCAGCAAGTACGCAATGATAAAATGCACATAAATCCTCCATGCAATTCCTTCCTAACTGTGTGAGCCAAATCTTTAGCAAAGAGAAGAACACCAAAGAAAAAGAAAGGATAAAGAGGTGAGAGTCTCCCTCTGACACGAGTTGAAGTTTCCACCATGCTGCACATAGAGCGACACTAGATCACTCCATGTCGCTGGGCCACAGGATGCATTTTGAGAAGCAAACCTGCYGATCCCCACTACCAAGCCTCACACTCACCTTGACCTGCTTCCGTCTGATGAGAGCCACAGCAGAGACCCCCACGGCGCCTGCTGCACCCACGGGAGTTGTCCTGAGGGCTGTCAGCCATGAACCCTAACAGCTGCCGTGAGCTGATGCACGCTGAGTCAAGTCTAAAGACCAGACACATCCGCATTTTCCAGGCTGGCTTCCCTTGCTGCTCCATGTCTCTGGATGCAGGACAGGACCATCCTTGAAGGAATGAAGTCATAACTTACTGCTACAGACTTGTAGCAACTTTTCTACCTTTCTCATTCAGTGCAGCATTTCAATTTTCTGAGCCAGCTTTGTAGGAGCTCAACTTTGCTTCTCTACAATACCTGGCCTCTTGCTGACCTCCCTCCCTCCCACCTATGCAAAAYAGTGTTCAAAGAAAAGAAGTCAAAGCAATTAGAACTGTCTTCCTAGAGCCTGGTATTTGCACCTGTGACACTTCCAACTTGCAAAAGTACTGACCCTTTAACCAAATATGAAGAATAATGGACAGGTCAAATGCAAAGTAAGTAGATGAGAGATGGGCCAGGCATAGCCCATCCCAGGAYTGCCATTCTCAAGGGTTGACACAGCTTTCTAGAAACATGCTTATCCACAAATCCACCAGCCTCTAATGGAATAAAGCTCCTCCATGCTTGCTGCATTGAAGGAGTGGATCTGTCCATCAGAGGAAGGACCTAAGCGCACAGTCTCAGGAGAGGGCTTCTGATCATAAATCCCGAGTGAAGGCTGGAACCATCCAGTTATGCTGATTAACAAGCCAAATCCTGCCTGTTTCTGGAGTTTAAAGATATCTCCTGTTCTCCAAACTTCTCACTGACCAGCCCAGTGCCACACAGAGGGCCAGTTTGACAGTTCATGTTCTACAGCATTAACCGGGCTCATGCTCTCTCCTGGGAGCCAAGAGGCTCCTTGACACTTGCTTTTTTAAAGTCTGATCGCTGCAGCCTAACGCACCATGCCCTTTGCAGCCTGCGTGACTGCTGATTGCTTCCATACGCCAGGAGGACCAAATCCAATGGGAGCCGTCACCGGCAAATGTTTGTAATCAGAGCTGTCCCAGAGAYCTCAGGAAAATCTGAGTCCAGGCACATGTCTTGTTCTGCACAGGCACTGCTATGGGTCAAAGTAAGGCCTGGCTCAAAAATAAATAGCAAAAGAGCAAGACAATAAAACTCATTGTCAAGATGATGCGAAGTGAAGAATATTCAGCAAACGCCTGGTATAATGGGGCCTTTATCTCACAGGTTCACGCAGGTTAACGCTGTGTATGCTTTTCTCTCAGCAGTGCATCATTGGATTAGACATTTGGGTGAAACCAGAGAAAATGAGGTTAGAGATCACTGCAGCTCCTCACATGAAATCACGAAATACTGCTAGATGCCGGTTGTTCTACCTCTTTCCAGAGACACACAGCAGAGTTTCTCTGACAAATACAGCTGCACACTTGGGTTACTTGAGACTTAATTTCCGATTTATTTCAGAGCTAAAGAAATTTGCAGCTGGGCTTTTTCACCTCTAAGTGATTTTAACAGCAAAGCTGTCCCATATCCAAAGCTGAGTGTGGTTTTGTAATGGAGCAGTATAGTGGGTCTCCAAACATCCCCATCATTACCCCATCTTCTATAGAACAAGCAACAACGACACCATATTGCCATGGCATAATCTGATCCACTTTATGTCAAAGGACATTTCAAAAAGGCCATCATTCAGCCAAGATGAGAGTCACAACTCTAAATATCTAAATTAAGTCTTCCAGATTTGGCRGTTTTGTAGAATTAGGTGTGCGTGTAGTGGGGGGGTAGCTTTTTTACAATATTGCTGCTTCTTTTCTTTTTTTTGTGAAGACAATTGGACATAAAGGAAACCACTATACATACACACATACAGAATATTGGTACATTCTGCAATCCACCCTCCTATTTTAGATTAATCCATGGGTAACATGATAAAAGGCCAAAAACAGTACACAGTGACAATTCCTGTTTTGCATCCCTCCTCACTATACCAGTCATGGACAATCAAAACTAAATCTGATAGCTAGAAACTCAACTGAACCAATTCAAGCAACCGAAATAAAAACARTACAGCTTACCACAGTGAAAGATCTCTAAGGCTGCTGTTCAGCAGAGTTTAATCTGCAGAACATAATGGTATGTTGCATTAGCTCAAAGGACCACATCAGGAACATACTGGATGATTTTCTCCTATTTGTCCTTCTAGGGAAGTTATTTTCTGTACATGGTTTCACCTGGGAGAAATTGCCCATACTTTCATTTCAACTTTTGCTTTTCATTGCACAAGAAAAGCCTGCGTAAACACTCGCAATGGGAAACACTCACTCCAGTAATGATTATTAACATCTGCCTCCTCTCGTCACACATTGAAGAGAGGTCTTGCATGACCTTGCAAGCAGTCATCTYCCAAGAGATCTGCAGGACCCCCAGTGAACAGGAGACCCACAGGTATGGGGCCAGGCCTGGCCCACCGCTTTGCTCCACAAAGCCAGCAGCCGTGCAAGTCCTTCTTTGCATTAATACTGGATAACACAGAGGTACGTGCTAAAGCATGGGCCAATGAATGCATCTGAAAGCCCTATTTGGCATACACCAAGGAGAAAAGATTCCCCCCTCCTGATCTAGCCAAGCATGCCTACCCTTAATTACCTGCTGACAACATTTTTCAAAAGAACATCCCAAGGCTGGTTACACAGGTACTCTACGCAATAGCTACTTGAATATTGTTGTTTGCAATTTTAGATTTTGAAGTGGCCTACAAGACTAATTAACTTTCACTGCAGAGTCAGAGTGTTGGCTAGAACTGACACCTCTTTCTCTTTATTTCTGTTTTTCCTTCCAAAGAAAGCATATGTAGATGAATTTTATGTTCTTTCCAATATCCGTCAACTCTGTATTGCCTTTGCTTTTTCTCCTCTTTTTTTAAAGCTATGCAGCATTGAGCCTAGGATTGAGAAAGATGCAGCTAAAGTACTAGAAAACATCTGGCACATGCTTCATTACAGCACTGAGAGTTAAGTAAGTATATATAGAAATGCAACTAGAATAAATGATCAGTTTTTGAATTAATACAGTACTTTCAATTCTGAACATCTAAGCGTTTCAAGATCACGCTTGGCATTTGAGAAAAAAAACAAGGCACAAACATTGCTTTGGGAGTAAAAAGCCAAAACAACTCTTAACACGAATTCGGACAAGCAGCCGCTCGCCCGCCCGTGCCTTCACCGGGAAGGGAAGCGAACGCTGCACGGTCGGGGCGGCGYGGGAAGCCCCTCTCCGTCCCCGCGCCGGGAAGACCCCTGCACCGCTCCCCCAGGTACTCACGTGGACTTGCCGCAGATTTTCCGCTGGTACCACTGCTTGCAGTTGGTRAAATATTTCCGGTTCGTCCCAATGAGCTTCTGCACAGCGCACACGTTGGGGCTAGAGCGGGCGACAAAACAGAACGAGAGCCTCTAAGTCTCCCCTCTCTCCACCGCTGCGCCAGAGGCTGCGACCGTTCCCACTCGGACACGCCTGAAGAGCTGTCCTGTGTTTGTGAAGGAAACTTTTATAGCTGCAGGCTAACCTTCTAGGGCACCAGGGCCCATAACGGCTATTATAACCCGAACGAAGCCGTGAAAGAGATCTCTCTTCACCACGCCAAAATGTGGTTTTTTTCTTTGTTGAATGCAAAATCTTGACTTTCCCCCCCTCGGGTTTCACTTATCCTCAAAATAAAAAGAAATCAAGTTGAAAATAYTAGTTTGACCAGTATTTCTATGGTGAGCAGCTACTTACGATTTGGGCATTAACCAGGATCCCAGATAGAGCCTGTAAAGCTATGCAATACTGCAAATACTACCCAGAAAAAACATCATTTTGGTTTTTAGGACATGCAGAAAGACAGACATTTGTCMGGATTTGGACCAGCTTGCACTGAAAGCGGGTGAGAAAAGCACATTTTATGACAGCGTACATTGACAGTGGCTATATGGTGTCAGTCCATAAGGTCCCAAGAGTTCTGCTCGACCAGAAAAATCACACGCTTGAAGTTACATGTGTGACTAATCCCACTGAAATCTGGCTGCAGCCTCCTAGCTTTCTAGGAAGTGGGGTCATTGAGAGAAAAGATGTGGTCAAACAGGAGTTTACTCACTCCTAGTCTGGCCAGCACAGCGYTTTCCCACTCCCCCTGGCTCGCTGCACCCTTGGCCCACGGGTATGGACAAGGCAAAGTCGTTGCATGAGATACGACTTACGGCTCTCGGTTGCAAGGCCACCGACAGCCCCTGGCTTTTGAGTAAACACCCAAACAGGCYGTGGATGCTCGGCCCAACTGCGGCTGTATTCCCAACACCAAAACTGTGCCCCAGTTACAGCCCGGGAACCAAAAGTTTGTACAGCATCACTTGCCAGGCAGATAGGGGAGAAACAATTAAGTAAAACACATAAATCATCACTCTCTTTGCGTTTTCCAAGGCAACTTGCACTTGCATCACCTAAGTCTGGAGGGGGCTTGGGGATGCTGTCGTAAAGGTCTTGCTGAGCTGCTCAGGAAGCGCTGGCAGCCCGTTTCACACTCGTTTGGACCGAGCACTTGCCCGCGCACCTAACCGAAGCGGCGTCTGCCRCCCAACCGCCTCGTCCTCCCGCGGGCTTGTCTGCTCCTCACCAGCACCCCAAATTCAGCCCTCCGCAACGGGCCGGCCTCCCCGTCATTAGCAGGTGTCCCCGCGAGGGTCTGCTCCGCGGCGGGGGCATGCTGCCAGCCTCCGCGGGAGCTTGGCTCGCCTTCGATAAGCCTCTGCGGAGCCGGCTGTGCTGGGGCAGGACCCGGGTCGGCGCGGCCCCGGCACCGCCAAACTGCCCCCGGAGACCAGCCGCGGGGAACGATGGTCGCCGTTTCCATCGTTTCCCAGGAAAATCTGCTGCAAAGCGTTTGCTTCACTTTCTATATAAAAGGCAGAGGGCAAGGAGAAAGACGCGACGTTGAAACACTCAGAAGTCCCCAAGCCAAACTTGCAGCTGGTGCAAAATGACCCGCGCTCTGGGATTTCCAGCCAAATCACCGCTCCGCGACTCAGCCCACCTGGGCTACGCCGGCCCCGCRGCGCCTGCATGTGGCTCCAATTACACCCAAAGTCCGCATCTCGCCTCGATTTCAGCGGCTGGCRGAGGACAACCCCTCTAATATCCGTCTCGACAGCCCTGGCTACCGAAGGCCTGGTTTGATCRCTGCTGCTGGAGCCCAGCTCCGCAGGGCTGCCGCTCGCTTGCTCACTTAGCGGTCAAATCCTTCCCGGCTTTTCCCGGTGCAGAAAGCCGCCCCGAAGGTCCGCACTATCGGCGGCTCCCGCAGCAAGGCGGCAGGAGCTGCTCCCCGCCGCGCGTGGGCTGGAGGTCTGCCCAGGCTGGCTTAAAACGCATTAGTCAACACTCTCGCATTGTCTTAACTCTCTTTTTATATTTCTCAGCTGCAGTCCCTGACCTGACCCAGAACTCACTTAAAAAAATAATAATAATAAAAATAAGAGGTCAAAGTTATGCTGCAGAGCCAAATTCTGGCCGTTTCTCCGCTGCTGCATCTGTTTGAGGCACCATTAATCAACAGTCATAATTCAGCCGATGGTTAAGAACTAGTTTGTTATGTAGTGCTCCGGCCATCAGAAAAGGACCAGTGAGCCAAACCCCGCTGTAAACTCCGCTGTGTTTATATCAGCGTAACTTCACATCCTCTGCCAACCCTGGTATAGTAATTTCTCACATCTCCCAGAAAAATCTTAGGCACCGGCGTGCGCTGTAATCRCATCTTACCATGTGCCTCCACCGATCGCACGGGGAATAACCAGCTTCTCTCTGCAGAGACGAGCAGTGGTTACCCCAGAGCTGCACTAACTTAGCGAGTCTGAGCGGACTTCTGCACTTCTGCCTTGGGCTGTCAGCAGAACCGGGTCTTTGCTTAGTTCYGGATTATGCAAAGACGAAGAACACCGTATTTGTACGCAAATCACCACAATTCTTTCTTCACTRCCAATTTACAAACAGGCATCGGCTCAGATTTTGTCTGTTAGATTTTGTACCTGACTGGACAGGCAACCRGTGCACCCCCTGCTTCCCCCTGGATCTCTGCCAGGTGCTCCATCAAAAGGCTATATCCCAGTCCCTCTCTCTTTTTTTTTTCCCCCGTTTTTAAGGCATTTCCTGATCCTACCTTCAGCAATCCGTCAGTTCAATGTCACCATCACAAAACACAAAAACCAGCTGAAATGTCTGTCCATCCTTTCACCCCACCTAATTCCCRATAAACTTTTAAAAAACAGTAGAAACAACTACTAACATCCGCTTAGCTTTCTACTRCCAGGATCCATAAGATCTTGCTAGCCCGGCAGGAGATGTCTGCACACATCTGGGGGATATTCCTTATCTCGTAAGTCTTAAGATTAGACAAGCCGTTACTTTCAGCRAGAACATTTCCAAGACGTCCTGGGGGCTCCAGTCACACAGCAGGTTAGTGCTTATTCCACAGAGACACCCCCTCCCTCCGCCTCCCCCCGTAAATCCTGGAAAACAGAGTTCCTTCCACGAAGGGCTTAAAGTTTGGAGCCTTCTCTTTTTCTTTCTTTTTTTTTTTTCGAATGAGGATAGACTGATAAAAACCAAATCACTTAGCGGTCCCTCTCAGAGGAGCCCTGGACTGCGGGGCACCTCGAAGGAAGGCCGGCAGGCAGCGCGCTGCCCCGGGACGCGGGCCGAGCGCGGGGGCGGCGGYGTGCGGGGCCCCCCGGCCCCTTCCCACCGCCCGGGAGAGGCTCCGGCGGCGCGGGGCAGATGCGAAAGCAACGCGCAACCCCCGCGGGCCGCTTCCGCGAAAGCAGGGGAAAGCTCCCCCCCGGGGGTTGTTTTTGCCTTTTTGCCCCCCTCCCTTTTTTTATTTTTTTCCTTTCTTTTTGCGGGGCGCGGGGCCCGCCTTACCCGTGCTGCCGGCCGCGGAGCCGGCTGTGCTGCAGGACCTGCTGGTAGGGCGACTTGGCGGCGGCGGCCAGGCCCAGCGCC
>NW_028186501.1:4278228-4298284 GCF_003343005.1 Rhea americana | reverse complement strand
GCGCCCGGGGCCGGGGCGCGCTCGGCATCTCCCCCCCGCTCGGGTTTCTGCTCTTTCTTCCCTTTCTTTCTCCCCTCAACTTTCCCGATGTGATGCCGCCCCGTGGTCCCTCCTCACCTGGCGCCATCCTAGCGCCTGCTGCCGTCGCGTYCCCCACTTGCCCCTTTGGTGCCATCCCCGCTGAGAGGATTTGGGGGKTTTGAGGGYTTTTGTTTGTTTTTTGKTTTTKGRKTTTTTTTACACCAAAGAAGGGGCAGCAAGGCTGCCCGGCCTCCCTCAGCGTGCCCCCTGGGCCAGGTGATGAGTGTCCTGTGCGGCTCGGGGTCGATCCCCGGGGGGGATTTGGCAGCAAAACGCAAGCCGCCCCATTGCACCGCGAGGCAGGGAGAGGTGTYGGCGCGATGGTCCCTGCGAGCCAGCCCCGGCCTGGCGGCAGCCTTGCTAACACCACAACGGCAGTGGCTCCCGGGGGAAAAAAAACCTTCCAGGAAAGGGCAGAGCGCGCTGCTTCATACTGCTCGGGGCAGGATGGGTGTCCGAGCCGTGCTGCGATGGTCACCAGGCCCAGCACCCCGGGCTTCTCGAGAGCCACCCCACACGGGAGTCCCGGAGGGACGAAGCACGGGCCAAGCACAAACAACCAAGGTTTCCTGTGCAACGTYACCTACAAAGGAGTCCTAAGGTGCCTCTCTCCCATCTCAGGCATCTTTAATTGCAACATCCCAATGRTGTTCTCAGTGAACTAACACCAAAATTGAAGCGCTTGACTCTCCCCAAAGCTTCCTGGGAAGCAGAAGTGGTCCTTCTTGGCCACTTCCCTTAGGAACAGGCTTCTTCAAAATGTTCATGTAGATCTGGAGCCTGGGTGGCGGCCAGAAAGGGCAGCTGCTCTGCTGAAGAGAGGAACCAAAACATATCCCACAAAAAACCACCAAGCCAAACAGAAGGCTTTAGCATTAATAAACCATTTACATTTACAATGATATTTTTCCACCATAAATAAATCTGATTAACATAAACTGCATTAATGCTTCTTGGATAAAAGGCACCAAACCCTTCCTCACCATCCAGGGGGCACCTCAGAGCTCCCTCCGCCTGGGTAGGTGAGTCACAAAGTTGAACGTCAAGTGCTAACAATCCCAACCCCAAAGACAAGAAATAGAGGTTTCAGGTATCCCTGAGAAGAAGGTGAAGTTTTGGACATCGGTGAGTTGGACGTTCAGTGAGGTGCAAAGCCCTGGGCAAGCCAGCAAGCACCTTCCTGCTGACAAAYGCACATTTCCAAGGAGGAGCTCCTTGCCTGGGAAGCACAGAGCCCTGTGTCCCAGGATGAGCTTTCTGCAGCCTTTGCCCTGGGCTGAGCTCACCAGGGTCCTTAGGTCCCCATTGCCACAGTWCAAAATCTGTGCTGATGGTCTCAAGCCGCAAAACCCCGCACTGGAGTCAGCAGAAGTTTGTTGAACTCAAAATGTTGGAAATGAACCTACTGAATGTTTTTTCCAATGAAATGTTTCCCCGGAGTCCGAGCGAGCAGGGGACGGTGGAAGGACAGCCAGCTGCGAGGGGCCAGGGCAGGCGTGCGCAGACCCACTGCCTTCCCACGCCCAGGGCCAGCGCGCCAGACCCTCACCCATTCCTGCCCCCAAAATGCTGGTTTGGATTAAGCGGAGTTACACAGGGCAGCACCGGCTAGAAACACAGGAGTGGGGGCAGAGGAGCAGAGCTGAGCCCCGTGTCGGGGCAGCAGAGAGCTCCTCCTTGAAGGCATCCCGCACACACCAAATGGGGGAACACCATTTTTATCTCCTGCTGCTGGTTTCCTTCTCCTCCATCTCTTGCTTCCTGGTCCTGCTGCCACCTCATGCCTTTTTAATTCATCATTTTCACTATTCCTCTTTAGTGGGACTCCACATTACTGRTTAAGCCTTCAATTATTTCTGTAAATCTTTTTGAGTGCAGTTCAGCTCTAGGAAGGAAATATTCAAATGTGTTAKGCTATTGGACTCTGGTGAACTTACTTGTGGCTTACCATCATTTTATCTTGCACTTGTTTTAACCTCTGCTTGCAGACGGATGTTTAGTTTGAAATGAAACCCGTGTCCAGTGGACTCTGTGCACACTCATACAAATACTCTAAAATCAATCATGTAGAAAATAGCACTTACACAAATAGACGCTTCTATACACTTTTCAGTCTAAGCAATAAGCAGAAGTAACAGCTGCTCCACCAAGAGAGAGGAATCACAAGACGTACCCCTGAGCCAAGCAGAAGTAGTCTTCAACAATAATAAACACTTATTATTTGAAAAGATTTTACTATATAAACAAATCTGAAGACTAGAGTAACTGAATCATTAGGGCCATTTCTCACTTGGTGCGAGCTGCACGGGAAACACAGAAGGAGAGCTCCTAAAAGAACGACCACCTCTCCATCTCCCTGGAAATGCTTTAAGGGGACATGATCAACAGCATAACTTAAAAGTTCTTTTCTGTATGCCTGCCGTGTCGTAGTTCTACTGCCCTCGTAATCCCGTAATTCCCATAGAAAGTTGTAGTTGCATTTGATGAAACCCCCATCCTGGTGCGGACTGAAGCTCCATTTAATTTCAGTCTCCAGTTAATGCTGATTTCAGGCCCATTTCTTTATCTGGGACTGGCCTCAGCTCCCATTTTTACAAACTCCCTCTGAGCATAAGCCCTGGAAAATAGCGCCTGCTTGCTGTGCTCTGGTGTTGCAGGTGGCCCTCGATGGGGAGGGTGGAAGGGCCACCAGCCCGCGTTTGACCCCCGAGCACCTGCCAAGCCCCCGGCGGGTTCCTGCTGCATGGCCCATGCTGAAATGAAAAAGCCACCCAGAAAAACGGAGTGTTTCAGAGAAATACTGCCTCTGCCCTACTGCCCGCTCGGCTGTATGTACTGAGCCTGCTGATACAGGGTGGTGACGGATGCCCCGGTTTGTCCCTGCTTTCGCTTCACTGTCTGTCCGCTCTCCACTGTCAGCGCTGTTGCTGGGCAAAAGGATCGTCCCCCTGGGACTTTGTACGTCTCTCTCGAGCCCCTTCCTCGCCGCAGATGTCCCCGCGCTCCTCGTCGGTGTCTTCTGCCCGTGCCCCGGCGGCCGTTTCACACCGCACGCTTGCTCTCACGCGCCAGTCTCGTTGGAAAAAGATACGGCTCAAGATCACACGATCCCCGCCGTTTCACACTGCATCAAGATCAAGCTCACACGATCCCCTCCACCCGCCCTCGGAGGCAGCTCTGCCCAGCGCTCGCTGGAGGAGGAGCAGCACCGAGCCCCGCTGCCGCCGCCGGCTCCGGCCCCGCGGCGAGCTGCGGCGGGGGGACCGGCGCGATTTACGCTCCAGCTCGCCCCGAAGCTCTGTCCGCAAGACGCTTGGCGAGTGCGAAGCGTCACCGTGCCGTGCGGCAACAAACAGCAGCGGGCCGCGCGAGCTGTCTCTAAAACCTCAGGGAAGTCCGCGGCCTCGCGTGCGCGACGCATGGGCACGTAGCTGAAATTCAATCGCCGCGACGGCAGCTGCGTGGGGTTTTCTGCCGCCGTCCTCCAGAGCGCTGCGAGGGAAGAAATGTGTGTTTTATCTGCTCTGCAGAGCAGAGAGCTCCCACAAGGCATCTCGAGCTCTCACACGTTCTCGTTTTGTTCCTTATCCTGCAATTTACCTTCTTGTTCTCTGCACGCCAGCAAAGAAGTAGAAAGACCCTAAGAAATCCGTGGGCTGGTGTGTCCTTCTGGGGAGTATTCGTTTCCCCGCATAGCTGCAGAAACCACGGAAAGCGCCGTGCCATCGCTGGAGAGCAAACCGCTGGAAGAGCAGAGTCTTCAGACCTTCGAACGGATAAAAGCGAGTTTTTCCTGGCCTGCTCCGGCTGCCTGATAGACGCCCGRTGTCGGTGCGGTAATCTGCTGGGGTTGGCTGCGGGCCACTCTGTAATGCAGGAAGAGAGCGAATGCTTGAGCCCCCTGAGCCAAATTGCAACAGGCTGTTATTTTGGGATGCTAGGCTTGAAATCTGAATTCACTTAGTTTATTATGATATATTGGAACTTCCTAAAAAAAAAAAAATACTTGTTAACTTCAGTTAAATACAACAGGCAGAAGAAACCATTCCCTGCCAAAAAGATACACAAGCTACATTATGTCAATAGAGTAACTGGTAATGGGAGATGGAGTAGCCAGAAGGCTGCTTCTGCTTCCCTATAAACTTTGGATGAAATTCAGGCTCACTGAAACCGGGATAAAATTCTGACTTCGAGACGCGCAGACAGACCGACCTCAAAACTTCCCTCCGCGGCTCAGCACAATAATTTCTTTGGCAAGGTTTAGGGAGGCATTTTCTCCTCCGTCTCTCCAGCAGATCGAGATACTACACCCCATGTGGTGAGGTGGTCTACGATTACCTAGTGCTCACAGGGCCTCTTCACAAGTCATCTCTCAATAGATTTCGCATGGTATTATTGACACGGAGGAGAAGACGAATTAGACACCAAAGTCCCTRCTTTTGCCAATACCCTGCCATTCTTTCTCCTACACACTATCCAAATTTCTCAAATACACCCGAGGGGTTATATAGACCACATGGGCTCTCATGGTAGGAGCAYATTAAAGATATTGAGTATTACAAAGTGGTGGGAAGTCAAGAAGCTGTTTGGGAGAGGGGTAGGGCATTTCTCCAGGCAACGGTAGAGGTTGCAATGTTGYGTTTGATCCTTCCTCAGTAAGAAAAATGTGACGTCTAAGAGAAGAAAGAGAAAGAGCTTTAAATAAAAAAATATGTGACTGGTAGCTATTTCAGCTAGTGTTTACATATCATTTTGATACCCCAGTTCTGTGAATTCATACAAAACCTGGGTCGTTTTGCTGGTTATTCCTTTCTTCAGACAACAGACTTCTCTAGTGTTAAAGTTAAGCGAGTAGGTAAGAAAGTGCAAGGCAATAGACAAAGCAAGCAATAATAACTTTAGGAAAATTACGTCCTAAAAAAATAGCTTGATTTTTAATAAAGAGAGAAGGAAGTTCAATTACACTRACAGGGTATCTCAGCACACGCAGTCCTGCCTCACCCCAGGCTGCTGTCCCAGGAGGCAATGTCCTCTCCCCAGCCCTCAGACCTAGCAATCATCCAGCTGCAAGCTGCTCTGATGGAAAAACAACCCTATTTTTGATAAGTTGGCTTTCTGTCGGCTTCAAGAGCTGCGTGGACCMACCACGAGGTTGCACGATCACTAAACCTGACATTGGCGAGGGCCGAGAGGGAGAAGCTGAGCAAGCTCCCTTTCTGGCACAGCCCATGCCGATCTGCAGGCTCAGAAACTGCATTCCTGCGCTTTCGGCAACGTCTCAGACAAACATCTGCTGGGAGGGGATAGCTCAAGCCGAGCCAGCCCCGCGACTGGGAGATGGGCTAGATGACCTGAGCTGTCAGCGTGTATTAGATAGACTTACACACTCCTGGACGTGTTTCCACAGAGTTAGACATTTCAGCTGATTTGATCAAAAAAAGGATGCTTTGATCAAAAAAGAAAAACTGCTATTCCCTCTCCCACATATCAGTTCTTCTTCCTCTGTCTGTCCCTCTTGCCCCAGGCTCCCAGAGCTGGTCCCCTCCACACTGGTCCCAGGGAGCCAGACTGGACTAGGTACTAGAGCAAAACAGTCCTGCTGGGCATGCTCTTCTGCCTGTTATCACCTTGGAGGTGGCAAAGGGCCTTCTGGGGTCTTATTTCAGCTCCGAAAATCTGTGCACTGAAGGTAATTATTGACCTCATCGTTTTCAGCATTCATGGATGTCACCTTCTGCTTCCTGACACCACACGGACACCTGAAGACTTACTGTAACCTCAAGAGTAGAAAAGCTGGATGGAGACTTCCCCTTCTCCACCGTCTGCTTTCTGGGGCTTCACGCCAAGCTGAACTTCACCGGAACCCATGATTCATGAATATTGCTGTTTATACATATGCATACACTAAAAAAAAAATACATGTATTTATAAATCAGGTATTATGAGTTCATCATTATTGCATGGCATTGTGGGGGACATATGGCTTAATTTAGTTGCAGTGGTTTTGTAGATTCCAGCTGAGAAGATAACATGACAAGGAGAGTAATCGTTTCTAAGAGGGAGTGATTTAGTAATATAGTCTACAGAGCTTGTAAAGCCTCCTTGATGAAGGGCCAGGGAGAGCTGGAACAGTCTGGACCCGTCTCCTCGCTGCTGCCGAGACTGAATGTTGCAATATGTGTTAGGAGGGTTTAATGGAAAATAATTGCCTCCATTATGTGAGTTCAACATGCAGACATATGTTCCTGAGTAAGCCACATTTACCACTAGCCAGGCCCGCGTAGCTCATTTCCTATAAAATATAGGGAGCTGCATTTTCTACAGGCGCAGCGAGAAAGCAAGCCCAGGTGGTTTCCCCCATCAGAGAGATCAGCTATGACGGTCCGTCTCCCCGCCGAAATCCTGCCTGACTCTGAGCAAAAGCATAGTGGCTGTGGGTTCGCTGAGGACYGATTTATTAAGAGGAGCATTTGGTGTTCCTACAGCACATCACGCATCCAAAACACGGTGCCAAACGCCCCGTTGCTTTGGGGAAGTTGCCTGTTCGCTTCTCTGGGTAGGGGACGCTGCGAGGCAGACGTAGCTCCCGTTAGATGCCACGAAACATCACCTTGCGTTAAGACACCCTGTTTCGGCCAAGCGCTTGAAACAGGCACATGCTGTTTTGTCCAGCAAAGTGTGCATGTGTTTCTGAAGTTAATGCACACAGAGGTTCACCGCTTGTGTAAGAGATGCAGGTGTGGGAATAGCTTTCCTAGGTGATGTTGGAACATGCAACAGGGCTTTGGCATATCCAAAGCAGAGAGAAACTGGAGACGGGGATTTTTACAGGAGATACGACACATTGTAAAACAAGATATCTGGGGCCAAATCCAGCTGCTTTTATTAGGATTGACCTCTTGATTTCAGTGGTGCTTCTCATTCAGATGAGGTAAACAGAAACTGAGCTTCTGGCATTTATGAGAAAACTCAGAGAAGTCACTTTGTTAATGTGATACAATAGGACTTTGTGTTAAAATTAATCCAGCATGCCTGGAAACCTGGAATTTAAGTAAAGTAAAATCTCACTACAGATAAAGAATTTCTTAAAACCAAAATTGTTTCCACTACTACTTTTAAAAAGCAGAGATGCCAGCTGCTAACTAAGTGATGCTCTAATCTGGTCGGATTCCAGTCGGATTAGTCCATCATTTGCAGCACAATYGAGACAGACAGACTAATTTCTCCATTACTAGTTTTTAATTCTTCTGAGTCTGCTTTCCACAATGGCTTGGCACCTTCTGCTCTTGCCGCTTGCTGACTCTAAAGCTGGCAAGTGGAGGCATCTGCATCCTTCATTTATTACACCGGCGGGACGGGCGAATTTCCACAAAGAGCCCGGTGAGTCTGGGAAAGTCCTCCGGAGCGCCAGGAAAGGCAGGAGAGCCACGGTCCCTGCGCTCGCAGCTGCCACTGCAGAGATGGCACCTCTGCAAGCAGGAGCAAGTATTTATCAGACATCATCTGGTCCTAATCCCTGCAGCAATGCRAAACTCCCAGGAGGAGGTCATAGTCGTTTGATGCTAAAAAGCAGGTTTTTTAGAGAGAGCAGGTAGGTGCAAGGAGGCGGTGGGGCACTCTCCTGCCCGCTGTGCATGTATCCGCACGTGGCAACGTGCACGGGGCCGCCAGGCTGGGCACCACCRTCCACCACCCACGTGCAGGCTGGCCATGCATCCAAAATCCCACAGCATGTATCCACGTTCCCACAGCATGCCCAGAGGCAGCCAGGGCTCTGCCCCACAGATTTACCTTTCCTGGGTGGAAGCAAAACATGACTTTTAACCAAGCCGGAAATTTGAGGAGAAATGATTTGTTACTCTACTATTGCAGGACTTGGCAAACAATTGTCCTAAAACACCCTGGAACCAACAGCGCTCAAAAGTGAAGTTATTAAAATAACACTGATTTTTTGTTTAAACACTTTCAGAAGATCTTCCCATTTGGTTGGAATGGCTGTGAATACTTCGTAGGCGATTGAGGTGTCTTTGGTTTGCTTATTAGTCTCCCAGTGACTCGGGTGATTTATGCCTTCAGCACAAGAACCAGGGAATTCCCCAGCCATTTTCCGCCAATGACTGTTCAAATCTGGAATTGTCCAAATTAGGAATTGTATCTGAAGCATCCTGAGATTGAGTTAACAGACTGGCTTCTGATGGACCTATATTATTTTAGCCCAGATGGTACTAAAAAAAGATCATCTCCAAAACATGAGACGTCCACTGTCATATTTTAGGACTGCAAGTTAAACACACAAACCAGCTATATTCCTTCAGGTTCCCCCTTACGTGAAGGGTGTCATGTCACACATACAATAATATTCCACACCTTGTGTGATATTAGGTGAAACGATTTAAAATACGTCACTCATCAATATACAAGGTGCAGCACTACTCCATCAAGGAACTAAATTATTTTCTGGCAGGGCAGACACAAGTGCACAAGTGCAACAGGTCTCAGCAGAGCACATTAAGTTTTCAGCTGAAGGTTTCTCAAACCTTGAACAGGAAGAAATCTTGGTTGCTCCCAGAATAACTTGAGAGCCAAGTAAAGAGGGATGTTGGAAGGTCAGGTTATGTCTCTCATTTTGAACCAGTTTTTGGTGCAGCAGTTTAAATAAGATGAAACAATTTCTGTAAGCGAGGCTGAGGGCAACTAACCCTGAAGACTCCATCGTCYTGTGGCCAACCTCTTCTCAAGACATGAACTTGGATCTCCCACAACCCAGGCAAGCCCAAACCATCAAGCACTGGGTCTGGCTTTTGAAAATCTCTCTCTTTGCACATTTTTTTTCTAGACGTTTTGGGTTTATGTCATACCAAACAAAAGCAACAGTTAAAATCTCCAGGTTTCCCTGCAAAGACACGCTGTCTCCCAGGTGTCCCATGTTCTACCACGAGACAGCTGCTCCAGTCAAGCCCTCCCACCTGGGCCTTGCCATCAAACGAGCACACATGTGCATGCACAAAATCTGGGTAGGAGACAGGGCAAATGCATTTAACTTCGAGCACACTACAGTCGCCACCAATAAATAACAGAGAAGGGGCAGCAAGAGAAAGTACCTCAGGCATCAGAGCTGGGTTGTTCGCTGTCTCTCCTGAGCAGGTCCTTTACCTACTTCACGTGTGGCRAGAATCAGCCCTTGGATCTTCAGTTTTTTCCTTCCACCTCATTCCGTTGAGTCCGTCAGCCAGCGAGATCAGCGGTGTCGCAGGAACCAGACCTTTCTGCCAAATCCCTTCCAGACCTCTCACGCCACAAACACGTCAGTCATTGATAAGAGCTTAAGGACAAGCTGCTCCCTGTTCATTAGCAATGGCTACTGTTCCCTGGCAGAAATGTTTTTTTTTCCCTAGAAAGCTTTGGAAGCAGCTTTGCAGGAACGGTTTCTTCTTCCTTCACCCTCAGCCAGACCCCCAGGTAGCTCTGCCATAGCCCCGCAGCAAGCGAGCAGCTCCCCAGCCACCAACCGGCAAGGACCTGCTCTCACAGCGCTGCCACAAGAGAACGGGCACAGCTCAATCCACTGTGGAGGCATTTGGGGACTTGAAGAGAAGAAACCAGCCCTGGATGTGGTCACAGCCCTCAGGGTCCAACAGCCCCCATCCCTGAGGCTTCCCTCCCATCAGTTCAGTGGCATTAAATGATTTTTTTTTTTGGTAAGAAACCAGATGTGAACTGGAGCACAGCCTCCACACAAGAGTGAGCCTAGCAAATGGAGATGSACAGGACTTTGTGTCGAGGAGGTTTCTCAAGTCAAGGCTGCAGTGGGACTTTGGCTCCAAGCCTGGAAGCGAACTCACTTCCTTTCTGTTTGCCCACAAGCATGTCATTATTTCCTTGACCAGTTTCAGCTAAATTTTACACAGTTCTTTGAATGAATTTTGATCAGTCTGTGATTGCTATATAGGATATACCTTACACCAGTCGCTCTGCACAAGCTCATAAGGAATTTTTCTAGGCTAAAAATAGCCTCAGAAAAATCAATACTGTCCATTGTGAAGATTCCCAGCATCTGCATTTTCCCCTCCTTTCATCTTAGTTAACGGATAGAATTTTAAAAGTGCAAACAGGCAGGAAAGGCTGTTTCTTCCATGGAAAGTACCAGTCTTGTTCCTGGGATGGGCTGGCAGGATGGACTGATGCAACATCCCTTGCCTTGGTCCCAACCACACCACCGCAAGGAAACGACATTCAACAGCTCATCCCGCCTTGGCATAGATGCGGCAGGGAAATGCCAAGCCAAAGCCTGTGGTGAAGTCTCCAAAACCTGTTCTTTTAATGTAGCTGCTTATTAACATGACCTTCATCAGGGAGATTTCTTCCCTTATCCTTTGAATTAGGAAAACCATTTCAAAACCTTGTCCCCATGAAGTGTGGGCAGCGCATCAGCTTTAAGAAGCTGAAAATAGCAGTGGGTTCTTTGCAGCAAGCAAAAAGCCAYGCAGAGTCTGTCATTTGGATTTCTGAATGTAAAGTCTGCTCTTTTGACATAATCTCCTTGATTTAAGCTAGTGGTTTCTACACACAATTTCCATGAACATTAATGCAAGTCATCTGTGCAAATCTTTCTCAGGCTGACGGGATGAAAGCTTTAAATTTTAGGTTCAGTTCCCGGAGCTGTATTTCTAGTTTCTGGATTTAGTGTTCACCTGTCTGGGACCCAGTCCGCGGGCTGGACAGAATCCCCTTGGCTTTGCTCAGTGGGACCCTCAGGTYCTCGGCACTTGGTGCCAGATGCCTGCACTGGGCACCCCAAAGCATGGAGGAAAGGTGAGCAAATGCCTCTGGAAATTACGCTTTTGTCTCAGAGCAAGCACTGGACAGTTATTCATTAGGCAGAGCGGGAGTTTCAGCCTCGATTGCCTCTTTATGCTGCAGAACGAAGCTTGTGAATGTTATAATGAAATATGTGTCATGCCGAAACTGTCAGCGAGCTTCACCTTTGAGCTGGGCCTGACCTAGAGAAGGGTGYGTAGACGGGGGATTTATCCAGCGCCACGCAGGGATGCCCAGGCTTGCTTGGGAAACTGCTTTTACTCAAGGTAAAGCTCAGGTGAATATTAAATGGAAAAACTCTGAACTGATAGAGTTCACCTATTTCCACACAACAGATCCTGGAGGTATACCTGAGACACTCCCATCCTCACGAAGCCGAGCCTGTATTTTAACTAGTACTTGCTGAAAAGAGAGGGGATCAGTTCTGAAACAGCAGACAAGGCACAAAAGTCTCCTGCACACCACCCACAACAAAAGCCCCATTCCTCACAAGTCTCTGGTGTGAGATGCTGGTCAGGGAAGGCCCTATACAACTACCCTGGGAGATGTTCACTCTCCAGAGCCCTCAGACTTCTCCAAAGTAAATTCCTCTAGACCACGCCAGCTTGGTTCAGCCTTTTCAGACAAGCTCCCTCCTAACAGCAGGCAGGGAAACAGCAAAGACCTTAATCATTTTTGGTGCCATAATAAGAGATTTCAAAGTCAGCTGCGCAGAGCCCCACTCCTTGCTTAGATCATCAGGAACYGGCTTAACACCTCTTGGTACAGCAGTGATAACGAAAAATGCTCAGTTCCCACCAAGCCCTGAACACAGAGCCCTGGAGCAGAGAGGAGACTCTCACCCAAACTGTGGGGGAACGGTGCTGCATGGAGGCCTAAGCTGCTATTCRGAGGATTAATCCACACCAGAGGTGTGTGTGTGTATATATAAATATATATATATATATATGTATATATGTATATGTGTGTGTGTAGCAGCAGGCAATCCCATGGGCAGCAATATCCAAAGCACATCACATGCCACTACTTTTGCCTCTTAACCAAAAATTCAGCACTTTTGGAAGTAAATAGCAAGCACTGTATTCTGTCCGTGCAAGATCCTGTCCCTGTTGTGTCCACCGGCACCTGGGCAAGCGCCGTACAAGGGCGAGCAAAGCTCTCGGCAGGGTTCACCAGGCTCCCCAGTGCTGGAGCAGCTCCACCGTGAACCCCGCTCCCGCACCAGCGTCTCGTAAATGGGTGAAGCGGGACGGAGAGCACCCCAGCARAACCTCCCAACAGTGAGATAATACAAAAGGGCACTGTAAAAGAACAAAGAGAGATCTGATCAAAGGGGTTCTTGCCTCATTTTAGGCTGAAACACTGGTTTTGCAGGGATTTGCTTTGGAAGAGCATCTAGAGGCTTGCTGGACTGGCGCTGGGCTAGGGATGAGGGGGCACGGCACCTCCACACGTCGCATGGCCTGCGCTCTTCTCCCCCCGAGTCTCACATCTGCTGAATTTGGCTTTTTGGACTCAGTCCACCACTCTAGAGAGACCTGGCCAAGACCAAGGTGAGTGCTTCTCCAGGACTAGCTTTCCAAATGCCACCGTAAAGCCACCAGGAGGTGCCGCTCCATCCGACGGTGGGTGAACAAGTGCCGACACGATTCCTAGTGCTGATTTCTTCCCCTTTTCTCTGCTGTAGGTCAGATATAGCCCACAAAAGGATAGCCAGCTCCTTCCCAACCCAATGTGGCTCCACTTCCCAGCACAGGCTAACACTAAAATGTTTGTTGAGCGCGCAGAAGCAAAACACTTCGTATTTCCCCCAACGCAAACAGGCAAAAAAAAAAAAAAAAAATCCTCCAAAGCCTGCAGACTAATATACTTTGCAATTCTTCTCCTTTACCTCCAGCCCTTTGCATTGCCCGGGCCCTGCTCTGCTGAATCCGCACCCACAGAGACCTGCTGCCGACTCTCTCCGGGTCTCTTCCTCCAGCAGTGTTTTAGGCAATGAGGTCGTGACGGGCTCAGTGCTGAATTCGGCTCCTTTCCCTGGAGCCTGTCAGCTCCCGGCCACGATCCGTGATTAACGCAGCTCGGCTGGGCCAGGTGAGGCAGACGCGGGTCTGGGGAAGGGCATTTTAGCAGTGACTTTAGCAAAAATCTCAGAGCTGGACCACAACCCCCTTGTCCACCAAGGCGCAGACAAGCATGCTCCAGTCTGAGGAGCAGTGTTGGATGGAAGGGTAGAAAACYGCAGTGCAAAAATCAAGATAGATGAAGCCCAGGAGTGGAGCAGAGCTCTCTGCAAACGTTTTGCTTTGACACTTATAACATGATCTGCCTCGCGGGCAGGTCCTAGTGATTTTTACACAGCTTCGAGAGCTGGGGAGAGCCAACCCCCTTGGATAAGAGCCCTGTTCTCAGCAGAAGGCCTGCCTGACTCTCGGAGGGATGCACGACAGGGTCCAAAGCACGGCCCAAGCTTGGTCCCAAGCCTGAGCACACGCTGGAAATTAACTYGGAAAAAAAGGGCTAATAACCTCTTGCAAGCAAATATTTTGGGTTGCTTGTTCCTAGCAGCAAGAGCCTGATGTGCCCATGGATACTGATTAATGGATTACTGAACCGTTACATAATTGCCAGTTATTACTTTTTAAGAATGACTAATTAAGTAATGGGGGGGGGGTGGTTTTCTTTTTTTTTTKTTTTGTTTTGTTTTTTTTTAAAGAAAAAAAAGAGACACTGTTGGGTTCTAAATAGCCTAAAGCAGGAAAAGGTAGGGAAAAAATAAAATCCAGCAATATTCATTTTACCAGGGGGAAAAGCCAAATGCCATTAAAAAGACTGAATTTAAAATAAAAATAGGAAATAGCTYCTGTACCTACCAGGGCCTGTTTTATCTCTTACTCTTCTGGCTTCCCAGCTGCCCTTCAGCTTTCTCGCCTTTTACCTAGAGCACACTACRCTACTGTCTCGCAAAAGCCCTAGCGCAGAAAACGAGAAACACATTGCCGAGCCCGCCACGGTCGCAGGCCGTGACCCAGCCCCGTCCGAGCCCCGACGGCGGCTCCTGGCCGCCCTTGCAGTCTGCTCTRCAAGGGCTGCTTTTAATTTTCGTGCCCCAGCAGAGCCAGGGAGGGGGAAACGGGAGGGAAAGGCGCCCGCGCGCCGCGCTAGGGCTTGCGCCGGCAGCGCGATACCGTAGCGGGCGCGGGGAAGACGGAGAGGGGAAAATAGCCCGAGCGATTTATCCCTTTACGAAACACAGCCGCGCTCCGTGTTTACACAGTTTGGGATCCGCAGATGCTGGTGCCCGGCAGCGCGCCGCTCCGGCGGTCAGACGTAATGCGGAATAAAGCAGCTAAGAGGGAAGGCACGGGCTTTTCAGCGCGGGCTTTGCACCGCGGCCCCGCTCCTGTGCAGTACCTYGAATTAACCTATCGTACCAAAACGCCACCTCTCTAGCACGGACAGGCTCACCGTGAACACACCATTTTACAAATCCCAGCGGAAAAATACCACTACTCGTGGAAAGGCCTTACTGACCTTCACCATCCCAGAATCGCTTGCAGGCGTCGAATGCCTGACCCCAAATCTGCCTTACACCATCGTACATCTTCGCTGAGGATTTTTCGTTCTTTACGGTTAAAATGTTGAGCAAATTGCCTCAAGTAAAATTTTGCTTACCAATTTTGCATGCACACCGGGAAAAATCCGGCACACTAACATCAGTCCCTGATGCCGTTGCCTCGTGTTCTGCTTAGGCTGTAAAAAGCAGCAAAGAAGAGGGGGGAAAGGCAGATTTAAATGAAAAAAAATAGAATAAAAAGTAAAGTAGAAGGGAAAACTGTGTGTGTGTGCATGTGCAGGGCCAAAGCCAAAAGTGTAGAAAGGAGTGAGGGGAAGAGCCTAAGGCAGATGAAACCTGGTCCGTAAGGCACTTGTCCTGAACGTTTCCTGCTAAGTCATAGCTCAGACTCTTCTTCATCCAGAAAAACATTTTCCTTTCTTTCAAGGGCAATCACATTTTTTAAAGGGAGGAAGAAAAAAGCAAACGAAGAGTCTTATGTGAGGAATTTGAGCAAGTGCTGTGAAATCTATGAGCTCTTAAATAATTAGAGAGTCTCATGGGTATTACGTTAAGAGAAATTATCCGTATCGTCCAAAGCTAATCATTACTCCTGCTAAGTTCCTTAGTTTTGGAGTAACTGTGGGAGTGAAGAAGGACTGTATATAAATCGGGCCACAATCTTTTTAAATTAGAAAATCAGTGAGGAGTTGGTCTTGAAGAGYTTCAACAGTTTGTCATTGTTTTCTTCTTAATTTTTATACATGCAGACCATGGAGGAATTTGGACAATAAATGATTTAAGTAGAAGATAAATTTATTGGCATTATAGACAGGATTTCTTTTCTGATCTAACCCCTGTTAATGTATTATTCAAATATATATATTTATATGAATACACACACACGCATATAGCTTGCAACACGTTACCGTAAATCAAGTGCAAACACGGAGCAGATGTTATATAGTAGCCGGGATTATCGTGCCTTGGTGGTGCTTTCATGGAAAATGACCCAGCGCTGGCTTAGCAGAACATGCTTTACGGATACGGTAATGGGGCTACTTGAAAAGGATATTTACACACGGGGCTAGCCGAGCTTTTTCGCATGAGAGGTGACTTGTCTTCCTAGYCTGCTTTTAGATGAGTCAGACTATATACAGACAGCTTCATTAGAAAAATATTTTCCAGTAATTGGTCATTTGTAATTGTCTGCACATCCCGAGCAGGAGTTTTCTCAGCCGCTTGGTGGTTCGCAGAAGCCCCCCTTCGTCAGCGCCCGTTGCCCTCCCCGATACGGGGGTGCAGCAGCYCCCACAGCCCCCCTTGGGCCAGCTTGTCCCGGGAAACCATCCGCATCCCACAGCCGGGGACGCGTCCAGCCCCGGAGGCGGCGGGCTCCCGGGACGCGCTCGGCGTGCCAACGGCAGCTCGCCGAGCCCTGCAGCCTGGGCGCTGGGGCTAACGCATCTGCACGGCCAAGAGCCAGCCCGAGGGAAGAGCAACCCACCTGCCGCCCCGAGTAAACGCTCTGCGCTGCAGCTGGGAGGTTGCTCGCTKTCCTGCGGACGCTGCACTGCCTGCTCCGGAGGTTTATCGCTTTTAAATCAGCGTTTCTCCTCAACAGAAATGATAATGATAAAGAAGTAGTCTTAGCAACATATATACAATTATATACATTTCATAAGAAATTATAAAGATTCATGCAGCAAAATCCTTAGCCCATCAGTGTTATTACAAAAGATACGGMAACAAATGCACCTTTAAACACTGTCGGAAGCAATAAACCACAAAACAGTTGCAGATGCACAGCTATCAGTTAACACCTCTGGGTTTTAGACTTTTCTAGTCCGCTGCCATCTTAGCTCGCGCGCTTGAAAAACCAATTCGAGTAGCGTGGGCAGAGGGTTTCGTCCCAAGAGGCTCTTTCCAGCAAACTCCTTCCCAGCACAACTATTAAACCCATGGGAAGACGGGGACGGATTGGCAGGGAAGTGCTGATGGGGATTTACAGGATGCAAGGAAGCCCGGGCTCCYCTCCACCAGCATCAAGCCCTGGACGTTGGCACGTCCGCACCGAGCTCGTCCCGGGGAAGGCAGAGCCGTCCCAGCAGAGCGTTCGCTGGGAGAGCAAGCGAAACGTGGGAGACGTAGCAACATCCCTGCAAATATTTTCCACGTCTCAAAGTGGTCAGTGACGAATGAAAAATTAGAAATTTCTCATATGCGTATATTTAAAAAAAAAGGAGAAGAAAAAGAAAAACCACACTAGTTTCTAAGTCGCTCTTGCCAAGGGGCAGCTCTAGTTCCTCCCTTTGGCCATCTCAGCTGAATTTTCCTTTACACAATTTGCTAAACAGCACAATTTCCATGGTTACCCCGGCTCTCCAGTGATACGCCTCGCACGCGCACCGCACGGTTTTGGGGGGAGGACGCTGCGTTGGCTGCGTCACCACCGGCCTCTTTGCCCGCCGGCGGCTCCACCAGCCCCAGCACAGCCCCGTGTCCCCAGAGCCCCCCTGGACAGAGGCCAAAGCGAGAGTGGATCCCAAATAGGGAAAAACATGGAGAATCCACAAAACCAAAGGGATGGCATTGAGAAAGGGAGGGAAAAATGAAGAGGAAACAGTGCAAAGCCATCGAAGGAGAAAGGGTCGAGGAAGCAACACGTAAYGCCAGGGTGCAACGCCGCACCAGCAGCAAACCACCACGGCGGGAACCGTACCGGAACCCAGCCTCCGTGTGCCCAAACTGGCACTGACCCTCTGACACGTGTCCCCATSGTGTCTCAGGTGCCCATGGACCCGGCCATGTGCCCCGGCCACCSCTCAGCCCCTGCCACCGCGCGGGCTGGAAGCACCTGCAGCCACCCCGTCTTTGCCAGCTCCATCGCAGCTTCCCCGCAGAGCCAAGAGCACCAGGAAGGAGATGATTCACAAACAGAAGGAAATTTTTATATAGTGCAGGAAAGAGGCAGCTGGGAGGGACAGGCAGCCCCAGCGGTGCCTTCAGCCCACGCTGGAGGGGCACCTTTGCCGTCCCACATTTTCCCTTCTTCCCACGTCATGCCACCATGGAGAAGACACTCTCCCTTGGCAGCTCCCATACATCATCTCTTTGGACCGCAGGAAAGCTGTGCTTCCTCTGGAGCAGGAGAGACCAGAAATGTCTGGGAACAATTTACTCTAAATAAAGATATGAGAAAGCAGCAGGCTCAGGGTCTGGGCTCTCCTTCCCCACACGCTGGCAAGCGAGGGGGACTCAGGAGCAGCAGAGACCTGCAGGTCCCACTGGAGGACGAGACCTGCCAGACTCTCTGATGATCTCAGATGACCTGAAGGAGGCTATTATGAAGGTTTGGACTATTGTGAGGGTTGTCCTTGCTTATCCTTGCTCTGGAAAAGAGATTTCAGACAATCATCCTACAGAGTTTCAGACGTTTGATACCGGCCCCAGGATTATGCCACAGGAGCCCCTGTGTCCCCTGTTCTGGTGTTACACCTTATACRTGAACCAGGACCTCTGTCTAGGGAATCAGCATTAACTTATGTGGCCAGTTCCCAAGATCCAGACCTCTCTGGATTCATTCCTGGCAYGTACACAACCGCACAGACACACACTGCTTCAATGGTGGGTTCACAGGAGGGATGGGCAGGGAATCACCATGCTAAATGTGGATTATTTTAAAAAATCTAATGCAATAATTAATTTCAACCAAGAAKTCATTTATTTTCCTGCTTTTGATGTTTAATAAGCTAATTTCAAGCAAGAGGATGCCTTACTTCTGAGGTCTGATGAGTAAGTTGCATAGAAACCTCCATAAAGCTCAGACCCCACTAATAAATATATAGTCCTTTTCTCCAAGACTTCCAAYTTTAAATCAAATGCACAACAACCAGATGTTTTTCACATTACTGCATTTCAAGATTTTACTGGAAGTGATCTCATCATACATACTTAATGTAGGTGTCCAACTGTGCATGTTATTCATATCACGAATCAGACCTTGCAGCTTTAGGACACTGTGTGGCAAACACAACTATTGTTTAAAGTGGATAAAATTTATGCTAAGTTTGCCACTGGGATATGAGGGAGACCAAATTGGAGGCAAACTGATTTTGATGAGTGTCAGAAGTGAGGAAATTATATCATGCAAGCATTTGAACTTATTGTTAGGAAACACTGAGCCACTGTTCCTGGGAAAGATATTGAATTTAGCCAATCTGGTAAATCAAAGACTTCTCTGTTTGTCTTTGAAGAAGGCAATTAATTGCAAATGTAAAAGATTGAGACCATGATGGAGTCAGAAGTAAAAAGAGATGTACATTTTCCAAAGAGGATGAAAATAAAGGCTCACTTGCAGGGAGGGATGGAATAACATTTCAGTAGTAAAACATTGCTTCATCATTTTTGAAGAGACTATATACACTTAAGGTTTGGGTTGAACTCATTAGTTTTAGTTAGGTGAGGTGGTGAGGGTGAGGCTTCTTTCCCCAGAGAGATGGAGAGGGCAGGACATGGTTCAGTTGGCACATCCCACGGTGCCACTTGTCTGCTCTTGGACTGGAGGTACAGTCATTAGGGAAACACGGACTGTGAGCTCTGACCCCCAAGTACTGATAAGTCACCTGCTAATTACCAGCAACAGCTGGTCGAAAGTTATTCAGAAGTCAAAGCTGAATAGTAGGGTGTGGGCAAACCTCTAAAGTCTCCGGTTCAGTAGAGAAGAGCTTATCTTCTAATCTGCCTTTGCTATTCCCCTCCTTTTTTTTCTCCCAATCAAAAAAGATCTTGAGTTTGCTCAAGCATGTGAGGTAGAAATCTGATAGGAAGCCTGCTTGGTCCTCTTGGTTTCTTTTCCACTGGAAATATCATGAAAGCTGCTTTTAAGACAGCTATGCAAGACAGAGGAGGGATCGGTGGACTTCACAGGTTGCAAAGTGAGTCTTACTGAAYGGGAGATGAGGAATATGGGAGATAGGCGTTTGCTTGCAGGAATGGGTGAAATAATTTTGTTTTTCCTCCACACCAATTCACCCTAGCCAACACTGAAGCCATCCTACTCAGATCATATTCTTCCATGCTGCTATGCTACAGCTTTCTGGGACATTGTCAGCAAAGAAGGGAAGACTCGCGGCCTTTCAATAGAAAAATGACCAGTGGAACTGAAAGTACTAAAATATCCTTTCACACTGAATCAGTTTTGACTCACACCGCAGATAACAGCAAAGTAGCAATACTGACCAGCATCAGCTGTTTGGCCATTCCACAGATGTTGGAAGTTCACCCCATTTTCCCAGGCCAGTTCTTGGGAAGGGAAGGAAGAAGCAAGAGTGACTCATTTTCTCTTTCTACCAGCAGACTACGGTCAAGGAAGTGCTTACTCAATACAGCYAGGTCATCAGAGCCCAACATGTCTGAGCAGGTTCAATGGAAGGTGCCCAAGTCTCAGTGCAAGAACAGGGATCGTACAGGCACAGATAGACACAAAGGAGCCTTGCTTTTAAAATAGAAGCCAAGGAACCTTCTCCTTTTAAAGAAATAATAAAATGTTCAAACATTAGCATACCCTTCAGAGATATCTACATCAAACTCAAAAAAAAA
>NW_028186501.1:4237004-4278143 GCF_003343005.1 Rhea americana | reverse complement strand
CCACCATAATCACACAGCCTTGAACTAAAGAGAGAGCAGCCCCAGGCTGTAGCTGTTCCCGAGCTGCAGTCCTTGGCATGGCCCTAAGCTGCCAGCAGAAGCAACAGGTCTGAATACAGGAGCCGAACTGCTCAGTGCGGTTCCTGCTGGAAGCAGATTGCTTTTTGGCTGTTGCTAGATTAGGGCACGCTGTTACCGCAGCAGCTGGCAGCGGGAAGGGATGTTCCGCCTGGGTGCAGGCAGCAGCAGCATTGAGGAGCTCCTGGTGCTCTCCTSCTCTGCAAGAGCAAGAGCTTTGGCATGTGGCTCATGACAAACTCGCCAGTATCCCTACCCTAATCTTCAGGAGCAGCATGCAAACAAGAAGAGTCTGCAAATATTTTTCCACATGAAACACAATTTAATTTATATCCGTAGCTCATTATGAAGAGAATATAGGCTTGAATTAGGAGACTGAATCTAATTAGGCTGCACTGAGTTGCAACGTTACAGCTCTTAGGGGGAGGCCAGGAGGGTCCATTCCCCTTTGAGATGCACTGCAGATTTTGCAAACCCTCAGATAATTTTTACAGGCCTCATTATTCCCATGCCAATTACTGTCAATCATAACCAGCACTATAAAATAAATAAATCGCCATACCACYGCAAAGGGTTTGGAAACTTCCTGGAGACTTGGCATTCGTATCGCACTGCTCACCAGTGGGTAAACCTGGTACAAAAGCCCACTGCGCCAAAAGCGGGGAAATGGCTTTCGGCTGGTTGCTGCGGAGGCCAGGCGGTTCACGGGGATTACAACCCAGCGCCTCGAGGAGCGAGYCCCACGGAGAGTCGCGTACGAGAAAACCCTACGCGACTGCAGTGCCCAGTTCCTCCTGCCTGGCTGGGCAAAGATTGTTTCTGATGTGGACATTAAACATTTTTAGTTTTCAGGCAGCAAAGGTGCCTGCAACTTCCTCTTCTTTCTCTCTCTCTCTCTCTCTTTTTTTTTTTTTAAGATCAAGCTACAGCCAGGGGCAGAGACGTGTTTTCCCAGCAAACCAGCCGTGCAGAAATGAAAAGCTGCTGCACCCTCTGCCGGGGAGCGCGGAAAAGAGCTGCGGGGACAAACCCAATACGCGGCGCGGCGTCCTGTACGAGAGGAGGCATTTTTTCTAAAAACGCCTCGTGCCTGCCAAGGGGCGGCACAACAGCGGCACGCGAGCGCAGGGGCGTCCCCCCGCCGGACGTCTCCCCCATCTCGCTAAAGCCGTGCATCCAAGACAGATATTTCTTGTACGTTTTTGTTGTGTTTTCCRTCAATTTAACCCCGGAGAACGGGTGGGAATCTCTTAGCGGAGCCGCAGGAGCGCGGCCGGCTGCCTGCAGCCGCCTGGTTGTCTCTTAAGAACAAAAAGCCCACAAAGCCCAGGAGACCTTTGMCGTGGTGACACCTGGGGAGGGTTTGATTAACCCGAGCCCGACAGCCTCTAACAGAAGGGAATCGCACGGCAAGGAACACTGTTTTCCAAGAGAAAGATTATCAGCAACTGGAGCGAGCAGACACGAGGGCGGATTTAACGGCACAGCTCSGCTATCAGACCCGAAGCGCGTTATCCTTGGTTATCCTTGCTCTGGAAAAGAGATTTCAGACAAAAGAGATTTCAGAAAATCCCCCGCCGGGATCGGTGCTCGGGACCTGCAGCTCCTAGCCCAGAGCAGAACGTTCCCCTCGGGCTCGTTGGCAGCGTTCAACAGAGCGGGACGTCGGCCGAGGTTGGACGAGACCTAGTTCAGGCGTGCGCGACGGTCCCCTCCGGCTGTGCCGCCCGGGGGTCTCGGGCGCACCCGCTCCTCCCGCTCCCCGCAGCGAGGGTTTCACCCAGGTCTTCCTCCCCTCGCGGGCCCACAACGGCTTCACGATGCCTTTCCGCTATTAAGAAAGTTGTATGTGTTTATAAAGAAAAGAAACACCTTTCAAGTGGGCAGCCCTCCTGACTCCCAGCCCCGAGCAGCGCCTGCCCAGCTCTCCTCTGCGGAGACGCTTCCCACGCCAGGGCTCGGACACGGGAGCGCGGAGCAGCTTCGTTCCGGGAGGACATCGAAGCACACGCGCKTGTTTCTGCATCAGGACCGTGGACATTAGCAGGAATCACTTGATCTAGAGACAGCAACTCTTTCACCACCTCTAAAAATACCCTTGCGCGAGCCCTCGAGACACGATAGCTTAGCGGCGCGTTGGGCTGGACGGTGGTTTCGAACCACGCGGTTTCCTCGCCGGAGCTGCCGAGGGGCCGTTCCCGCAGGGCCTTCGCTGCCGTCGGCGGGTCTGCGGGGCGGCCGGCGGGCAGAGCCGCTTTGAAAAGGCGRCAGAAACCCCGCCGAGGCGGGAGGAGAGCCGCGAGCGCGGCCGCGTCTCGGGAAGGGCTGCCTGGAAGGACCCGACCCGCCCGCGCTTCTTAACCAAATCGGGGATCG
This sequence comes from Rhea americana, assembly GCF_003343005.1. NCBI lineage: Eukaryota > Metazoa > Chordata > Aves > Rheiformes > Rheidae > Rhea > Rhea americana. The sequence continues at coordinate 4,275,689 of NW_028186501.1, read as the reverse complement.
TTGTCAGCAGCGCTTCCCTCGGCGCTCGTTCCACGAGCTAGATGCTGCGTCCCCGGAGCCTGCTAACCGTTAAAACAAGCGGCAAAAAATTTCCTCCTTAAAAAAAAAAAAAAAAAAAAGAAAAAAGAAAGAGAGAGATTTGGCAATAAACTAGTTCCTATTTCTTTAAAGGTTCAAGATCCTATCAGCAAAGGGGAGGCAGATCAAACAGTTGCTTTTGGACACCGCAGCGCTCTGGAATATCCTGTTCTCTCAATTTATTTCTCTTCCTTGCAAACGAAGGTGGGGGGAAAGGTGCTAAGAGTGTTTTTAGCATATGCCAGTTGGGCTGAGAATTCACACCCTTTTGAGCACTGCCAGCAAACTTAATCACCTCTTGGTACWTCGTTTGTGAAATAGAAATGCAACTATTACAGCTATTTGCATCCCTTCCATAAGGGGGGGGGAAGAAAAAAACCCCTCGTATTGCTTTGAGGCAGATGCTTTCTTGTTAATGAGAACTTTATTAGATCACAGCATGGGTTACAGTTTTGGAAATTGCTTTCAGTGACATCGATGAGGTTGGGGGCTAGGATTTAATGCTGTCATCTTTTAAATTTGATCTTATTTGCATTGCATTTYACTTGATTTTGCATTTCACTTGATTGTGCCATTGTGTTTGTCACGGGGCTTCGCAGCAATTAGGGCTTCGCAGCAATTAGCCCGTTTTAAAACGGACGGTCGAAGAGCAGGACCTGGGGGTGAGAAGCAARCTCCCTCCGCTCGCTTTCCAAAGAGCAAAGAGACAGCAGAAGCGATCGTTACTTCTTTGCGGCCCCTGTCAGAGCACCCTGCTGTGCCGCACGTCCGCTGCTGCCGAAGGGCTGGGGTGAAATCTCGACCCRTGGAAGTCGGCGGCAGAAACCCCTAAAGCACCGACGGGAGGGCGGCAGACCCCTCCGCCGGTCCTCCGGGCCGAGCGACCGCCCCGCCTCGGACCCAGCAACGGCGAAACGCCCGAAGCGGCTGTTCTGGATCCCCTTTGGGGCTCTACTACCGAGTTTCTGAAATCCCAGGGAAACTCCTTGCCTGCTCTGGGAGAGGTTTACGGGAGCAGTTCAGCGCCACAGACTCCGACGCGCAGGCGCTGGTGCCACCTCCCCGGCACTGCTCAGCCCACGAAGCCCCCGGGCCACCTGCCGAGGCGCTGGGCCTCCTCGTCCCACGGAGAGCCTGCGCCTGGGAACCTCCCGCCACGGGTGCGGGTTAGCACTTCCCCAGGCGAGCAGGACAGCACGGTAATTACACCTGCTGATCACAAAATGCAGGGTCCTCTACAAGGCCAAGGAGATTTATCAGAAGATGGAGAACGATCTTGTTTTCCTGCTCTTGCTTTCTCTGTGGGCACGCACCTTGTGCAGTATCTGGGCTCCGCAGCCRCTGCCGAGCGGATCACCTTTCCCAGATGCACACGTCTTCCTTCGGGTTGTTCACAGCTCCTAGCACTCACCATGCGAGGGAACGAAAAGCCTTGCCCTGCCCCACAGCTTCCCACACCTTCTCACCAAGGAGACCTTCAGGGGCTGAAGCCTACAGCCTCCACCTTGGGTTCTACTCATCCTGCTCCTTGCATTAACTCTTTCGCACACCTGCCCTCAATGCAAAATTAAATAACTGCCAATTGCTGCCACCTTTTGCTCCCAGGCTTTCTGCAAAGACAAAAAATCTTTGGCTACAGCTGCCACAGAGGAGAAGTGCCAAGAAATGGATAGAGGACCTGCGTTGCTGCCGTCTTTGCAACGCTCTCCAGACCCAGGAGCCGCCCAGCGGCCCCGGTGACAGGGCACGCGGCAGGAGAGCCAGGAACCCCTTGTTCCTGCACCGTTCACGCAAAGGCCACATTCATTGCTCTTTCCCTCTCTGATCTTCATCTCAGGCCATAATTTAAAATCTCAGCACATAACGTAGTCTTTACCACGTTTAACGCACTYGGTTAGCTCAGTAGAAGTTTACACCTCAAGTTACCAAAAACAAAACAAAGCCAAAAGCCCTCGCMGGGAGGGGACGGGCAGTCATGCCCGGCAGATGTTAGCAGCCTTCCCCCTCCCCATGCGCTGGAGGAGGCCAGGAAGTGTTTTATTACAGACCCAGTGAAACCAGCAGCCAGCCTGGGAATCTGCGTTTCCAAAAAAGCTTTTAACATGAATTTCCCTGTGTTAAACAGGAGCAGATGCACGTTTCCAAGGCCTCTGTGCCCGAGCTCGTGGGAGACACTGCCAAGGGAGGACACGAACAGGAGTTGGCTGTCGGGGCTGCTCTCTCTGAGTCCGGGGAAACGTCCGGCTTCAGAGACCCCACGTGGAGGTAGGCAGGCTACAGCCTGAAGAACGCCCCGAAGCCGGTGGTTTCCCGGCTGTATCTCAGCATGGTAAGGGCCTCCTCTGCACTAAACTTAATGCGCAGCTTGAAACTGCATTGGCAGAAAACTTTGGCCTTCAGGATATCAGAGACTAAGGGGGAAAAAAAAAGAAAAGAAAAATCTTGTTTTCTGAGCACTGGCTTCTGATGAGATACACAGAATTACTTCATCCCTTCTGTTCTTCTCTTTGGTTGATTAGTAAGTCTCTAACAGAATTAGCAATTAACAAAATGAATTCAAGATGATGCTATTTTGTCTGAACCGGTTGAGCTGAGACATGGCATGAGGMGCACCGTACAGGGAGCTAGGCTATCATTTTTTCCTGCATATCCTGCCTAAATGTACTCTTTCAAAACATTACATTCAAATGTATTTTCCCCCTCTACATCTGAGAAGCAGGAAAATAATAGTAGTGGAGTGTTTCTTCTGGAGAAAAAATGGAGCAGGGTGCAAATGCGAGGTGGGGAAGGCCCTGGCACCTGCCCTTCCTCTCTGCTCTCCCCAGCGGAGACGGGGACAGGCTGGCCAAGTCCTTCTGTCATCTCCTRCCTCCGAGAAGTGGATTTCCTTTCACCTATATCCCTTGGAGAAGCTTTTTGGCGAGCAGTTTGAAACCTCTCTCCTAGCAGGGCCTGCCCAGTTCMCCTCCTAAACTGCCTGGACTTGCACTGGGTTGTTTGGAGCCGAAACATCTCACATAGCATGGGACTCACTGAAGTCTCCACGCAGGCAGCGAAAGCTCCCTGTAGCCGGGCTTTGACTGGTTTCAGGTGTTAGTTTTGTCCAAGCCAAGCTGCTTCCGTATCACTATTAATGTATTACAAACTTCAGCGACGTAGTTGTATGATACCTCACTGGGAAAGGGGGAAAAGGAGAAGGTAGTATGCCTATCTTGAAGATACCCTGATCAGACCACCTTCCTTTYTCATAAAACCCAATTTATGCTCAGCTGCACACCCACTGGCACTTGCTGTCAACAGTGCTGGCAAAGGTACATTTGAATMCCTTGCATCTACATGCTTCTTTTGGCTCGTTTTTGGGATGTATGGCCAATCTCTATCCATCCATGTGATACCACCAAGAGAAATGCTGCAAAAGAGAGATGGCAAGGGCACAGCATCGCAGCTGAGAGCCCTGACACGGAGTTGCACGCATCCTTGACTTTCATTTTTTATTGCACAGAGAAACAAAACGGTCAGCAGCTCCCCCGTGGCACAGACCAGGCCCTTGAAGAGCCAAGAAGACAAACAACTTCCTGTTCCTGGCTGTAAACCAATGGATCACATTCCCTCCCTTCCCAGAAATAACTCCCACGATGACCTTGTTCGTGCTCCAGGGTTCTCTATTTCTTGAATTTCCTGTAATTTTGTTCAGCCACAATATTATAGGGTTTCTTACTTTTTCCGTTCAGGCATGGCGAAGATTGTAAACATGTGTCTCTCTCCCCCCGGTCGCACTGAGATGATGCCATATCTCATTAGAGACAAGGCAGTATCTGGGGGGGCRTAATAAAACCAGCTAATAAACATGGGGTAAAAGGGTCTCGTTTTATGTGCTGCCTGATCAGAATACACCAGCACAACGTTGAGCGCTGCTAGGTTGAGTCCACCTGGCTCCATTTCTCCCAAGAAGCAGCAGCAGTAGGAGTGCAAGATATTTAACCAGCCAGATATYTTTAAAGTTCATTTGAATTCTTTTCCCTTTGTCTGCCCAAAATATCTTGCTAAACTCCAGGATTGTGCAAGAGGCGGCAATGAAGAGAAATAGCTACAAATCGTCCTTAAAATCTGGCTTCAAAAGTCGGTGTTCAGTTGCAAACAAAATAGTATTTAGCTACTATCGCTAAATAGGTTGGAACCTCTACACCAGCAATTAACGGGGCTGTTGGTACACCTCAAAGCCRGGGCTGTTGTCCATTCTTGCTATCTGGCTTGAATCTGGAAGCAAAAGAACTAGTACCACATAAATTTTCTGATTGGCTACAGCCTCTGTTGGGATGTATAAATAGAAAGCAAAGTATTTTAGACCTTTCAGTGTGAAAACAGAGCTCCCAAGGCACACGAAAATGCATCGAGTCACAGCAGTCATTTTTGCGATTGCAATCTCCAGTGGTAAGTTAGTAGATTTTTTGTAAACATTGCTCTTTGTCAACTGCCTTCTCTCTCTCTCTCTCTCTCTCTCTCTTTTTTTTTCTCTGAAGCTCATCTGTAGGGATATAGGAACTGCTTTATTTTGGTCTGCTATTTTTTGCTTTCAAAAATAACTCCCCTCACCTTGCACAGAAACCTCTGTGGGAAAGCCTGTTTAGTTACGGTAAAGAATTGCAGCAACGTTTTTTGAGGAGCAATAATCTATGATGATCGAATAAGAAAAGGTAGGTTAGAGCATATCCATTATCAACAGCGCATCTTTCCTTAGAAGCCTTCTGCTTAAAGATCAGCCTGCCRATCATAAATTGTTGCCATAGATGTTTCTGTATTTAACGTTATCGCCTTTGCTTTCACAAAGAATACCTAATCCATTAAAATAAACGACGAGTACCTCGAACAAAGGGCTCTTTTGCTCGAGGAAGGCATTAGAGGTTTCCTGCATCCTTTTATCCTGTTTCCGCCTGGTGCAAACGTATCGGTTCCTCCGTTTGCGCTATTTGCGCGGGGGAAGGACCCTCAGCTCGCGCTAGACCAGCCCCCTTCCCAGTGCAGAGGGGCCGTGGGGAGCAGCAGCACTTGGGAACCCCCCCGTCGTTGTCGCAGGGGGTCAGCCGGGCTGGTAGGAGCTTGCTGAAGGTCCTGAGCCAGGCGCTGCCTTCTCCCCCCCCACCACCACGTCCTCTCCCAGGACAACGCTAGAGCTGCTCCCGTGGGCGCAGCGGGGTTTTGCCCACGGGGGACGACTGCTGGAGACGGGAGTAAGGAACACGCGGAGGCACCGCTCTGGCTGCAACTCAACCGCCAGCCAGTAACGCAGAAGCACTGGGAGGTAGAAAATGTAACTAGCAACAGCTGGGTGRCAGCCGTCGCTTTGGACGGGCTCCAACGTCAGGGAACAGGAGTGGGCTTGCGGGGTCTCTCTCAGCCCTCTCTTTTCGTAGCTGAGGTTCGGCGTCACGAGACGCGGGGGTGGATCGGCTCTCCTGCAGGCAAGGGCCTCCCGCTGCTCCAGTCCGTAACACGTCTGTCCGTGTGGCCCCTCCAGACCGATTCTCTATCATTTGTTCTGTATTTTAGCTTTAAGGTCACTGTGTTAAGTGCCCTCAGATGTCACTGGGCAAAACATAAAACAAAACAAAACAAATCTGTTTTGTTGCATTCCTAAAATTAACTTGCTAGCTCCCTGCAGCCTGATCCATGGTTACAGCGATGTCCAGAGGAGCCTTACTATCAGTTTCCACAGACTTTCAGTCATGCTTTCAGGTTTTCATTTATCCCATATGGAAGTTAGCAACAGCAGCTATGAAATACCAGGGGCTATTTCTAGCCTGGCGTTTTCATCTTTTGCTGTTTTTTCCCTTTTTTTCCAGCTGCTGCAGCACAGTGGGCAAATATCTGCTCGGGTCAACCTGCAAACAAAATCAGAGGYTGCGACTCCACGGGCTGTGGTGGATACAACCTCAGGTCCTCAGCTGTGAAGACAGGAGGCTMTGTTGCAAGGAGAAATCCCTAAAAATGAAACAAAATGTTAAAAAAGTGGGCAAAAAGAATGGGGTGGAGGGTGGAAGACTTGGTGCTCTCAGAGACTAAAATGCTCTGGAAAAAAGCTTACCCTGGGCTCCCCCAAACACAAAGAGATTTCAACTTTGGAAACATGTTCATGGAGCTTGCCCTCTTTTTCTAGCAATATTAGCCACTGTAAAACAGTATCTTACCTTTCCCTAGGATATCTCCCCTTTCCTTAGATCACGCTACTGTATTTCCAGGGTTCTGTCCAAGCTCCAAGGGTGACTCCATCTGCTGAGCCATCACCGGGCAGACGCGGGCTCCCACCGGCAAAGCAGCTTTGCCCCGGAGCACTTGTGCTCCTCTTGGGTTCCCAGCTGGATGCTCGGGTGTAAATCCGTCGTGCACGGACACGTGGACGCTTTGTTCTTCTTTTGCAGATAAGGGAGGAAACACAMAGGGGTGGATGTGGTGTGCAAGGATGGGTCCACGGTCTACGCGCCATTCACGGGGAAGATCGACAGACAAACCAGGCCGTACGGCAATGGCAACGCCATCGATGACGGAGTGCAGCTTTCCGGATCAGGTACCGAAGCTAAAAGATGTGCCTGATTGCAGAGCACTCCGGTTCATTTGCAGGACAAGATGAGCTCAATAAAAAAGCAAAAGTAAAACCTAGAAATCCAGAATCCTAGAAATCTGCTTATACAGGAAAAGTGCACTCACTAGATTGAGAGGACAATAACCCGCAAATGCTTCTAGAAAGCAGAGACCCAAGAGAGGCCTTGGGGAGCCAGCTCCTGCGAGTCCTGTTAAAGCCGAGGCCGACAGGACACTCTGAGCTACTTAACATTATGAGTCGTAGCAGGATGCCCGAGTCATAGCAAGAGCAAACCGAGCTCCATCCAGGTGGAATATCCCATAATCCTGATGGCAATTGGAGGCACTTTTAAAAACAACCCTCCACAATTTTGTTTACAGCTGACACCCAAATGTGGTTGCAGCCTCTTGTGCACATAACTGGGCCAGGCTCTGTGCCGCTGATGGTGAGAAACATGGATCTGTGCATGAACCAGCTGTGGTTAATCATCCTTTCAAACCCTAGGAGAACAGGGGATGAAGGTGGTAAATGCAGATTATAGTATTTCGTCTCCATTAAAAAGATCAAGGGGGTCAGGCTGGTGCGTTTGCACATTTTGGATAATTAAAGGAGCAGCAGCATGCCTTTTAGTTGCTCATGCAGTTTTACCCACAGTGATACCCTTTCCCCACTCTTCTCCCTGTTAATTCATTCCCTTTCCTAATCTCTCCTCTTGATGCTATTGCAGCATCACATCTTCTGCAATTTTTCCTGTTGCCGTAGCACAGTCTTACTGTCTGCCATTTACTGTTTGCTACTGAATTTTATGACTTTGTGGGGTTTCTTAAGTGTTTCAGCGGTCACCCTCCCACACCCCTCCTGTCCCCTGTTAACAGGATTCTGCATTAAGATGTACTTCATCAAACCGGTCAAGCACWGTGGCCCCATAAGGAAGGGCGAGAAAATCGGTGTCATGCTGCCCATGCAAATCATGTACCGAGCCACCATCTCCCACGTCCACATCCAGAACTGCGACTTAACCGACCCGACCCCCAACTTGTAAAGRGAAGATTGTGCATCAGAAACCAAGCTTTTAGCCCATCATTCGTATGTTCGTTATGTTGCCTGCGCATAGATAGTCACTCCAGTAAAGTGGAAGGCACTTGACCTTGAASAGGGGCTCTGCTTTCTACAAAGCAAAGCCCCCTCGAACAGCACGCCGGTCGTTAGCCGCACACCAAGGGGCTTAGAGCAGCGTGGAACAAATGCGTTAATGCCGTTGATGTACCCTGCACGCTGCCGCAGGAGTAGGAAAATGAATGCTGAAGCAATCGTGGAGGGAAGAGCATACGTTCAGGAGAAGAAGGCTTTCTTGATGCCCACCAGCAACACAGCCTGTAACAGTGCTGTAACACGCCAAGCTAACAGTTCTCTGCTCTCTTTGCAGCCGCATTTCTTCAGTAAGACCAAAATCTTCACTTCACTTATGTATGGAAARTGATGTTATTAAAGGGCTGTTTCATTTCAAACTGTTTTGAGTTTATTTGGTGCTGTCACTGTGTCTGGCTTGGGCTTTGGTTTTTTTAAACATAGCTTGCAGAAGCCCTGGCCAAAACCCCTTTCCTGGGGCCTGTCTCAAAACAAAAATGCAAAACAATAACGAAGAAACTCACTCCCTTTTCCCCAGAGTCCTGCTTCAGGATTCCTCTGGCTGCATCCAGACTGCTTTTTGTCATTAACATTTCTTCTCAATTTTTGTCACCATATGGGAATCAGAACATGATCCAACACCGGTTTGAGGGGCAAAGTAAGCCCTCCCGTGCCGTGCTTGCTCCCCCAGCTGCCACATGCAGCAGGAACATGGACAGATGATCCCATCACCCCCTTTCTAAAACACGGTACATAGGTAGCATCAGGCACCGCGGAGGGACACGAATGCAAATAGCAAGAGATCTCCCTAATGCATCTTATCCCCGCTGCGAGATGCTGCCCTGCTGCAAGCCCAAGCCCTGAGCCGGCGCCCTCCGCCCCCGGGAGCTCGCCAGCCTCATCGGAAGCAGCTCTCGGCACGCTGCCCCTGCTCCTCTCCCAATACTTAGCCCGCACGGCGGATTTTGCACCTGTACGCTAACAGCAGCAGGTCGGCAGTTTTCTGCCGTGAACCCTTCCAGCGAGCTCTCTGGTTTCCCCAGGTGAATTTTCGGGCCGCGCCGCTGAAGGCAGCGCCTTGGCGCGGCGGCGCCGGCAGCACCGCGGTCTCCTGCCCGGYGCCCGCCCGGACTGCTCGACCCTTCGCCAGGCTTTGCTGCAGCTCGGCGCTCCGTGCGGCCGAACGGCTCCGGCGCCGGGGAGGAGGCTGAGGCACGTGTTAAAGCGGCTCCAGCAGCAGGGAGGAGGAAGCCAACGCCGCCTTCTACCTTAGGGTGCGCTTGCGGCAAACAGCAGCAGTAAATTCAGCTGTGGTTTTTTTCAGTCTATCAATAATATAACAGTGCCTGAGGAGGAAGGGAAAGCGCAGTTTCTAGCTAACTTTTGGAAGTAAAGGCRTGGTAAGAGACGCCGCTGCAGAAATACTCGAGGGGATGGGAAGAGATGCTACGGGGAGGCAACAGGGGCAACCAGCCTTCTTAGGAAAGAGTCAGTAAACTCAGATCACCCAGAGCGGCCTCATTTCTGTGCTAGCTTGCCCTGCTGCAGGGATACTTTCCATTGCCACGTTGGGGTTTGTACCCCGAGACAGAGAATCAAGCCTCATCCCAACCTGCRAAGTCCAAACTGCCCCAGCTATAATTCAAATCTGCACCATACTCTTCTATTTCTCCAAGAGTTAAAGGGCTTTTGGAGGAGTCAACCAGCGATTTATTTTCTCAGAAAGACATAGGTAGCAGAAAGTTTCCTTTTATGCTCCTCCTTAATCCCAATGAATACCTGCATAGCTCAGGCCTGGTGATTATATCAATAAAGGCAAAAGAAATTCCACGTGGAGTTTTAAATTGGAATTGTGCACAAGAGCACGACTTCCTTCCTACATAAATATAAGCTGCAGATAAAGGCCACATATTTGAGTGTTCTACAGCACATCTTATATTTAACACGACATGACCAACCAATGTGTTTTGGCTGATCAGCTAGCGCAACCTGCTGATTTTTCAGTGATACTACAATCTGAGCCAGGGAGCTAAAGCTTATTTAATCTTTGTGACAAAACTCATCTCATCTCAGCCTACTCAAGCGATGATAAGCCTGATTAAATACCGTCTGCAATTTGTTTTACACTGTGCCAGCTTGATTTTCACCATGAAAACCACACGCTGCTAATTGCGCAAGCAAATTCTTCTATGCTTAATTTCTAAAGCATAATTTGATTTTTATGATTAACACTAAGTCTATTATTCATTTTCCAGACAAGCAGCTTTTAAGGTTCATAATGCACACAGATCACCTGGAAAGTAAATGCTGCAAGTTGATTTGGAGCATCACACTTAATATGCTGCAGTAGCCAAGAGCAGCAAAGTCAAGCGTCCTGTAAAACATACCCAGGGATAGGAAAATTTACCTTCTCCAATTACCTACCAACACATCTAACAAACTTACAGTTCTTGTAAGCAAGCAATAAGATGTGCGAGCTCTCAGCAAAGTCATTTACCTAATTCAGGGGAAGCTGCAACCCCATAGAGACTGCAAGATGAAGGAATTTATGGCCCAGATCATTGGTTTATGGAAGCCAGTGGAGTCCCACTGAGCTGTAACATGTGTAAAGGAAACGATCAAACAAACCAATCCTCACTTGTGGGAAACAAAATTAGGATGGCAGCACGGTTGCAATCAAATTGCAGGCCTTAGCTGTGAAGTTTAGCACTTGCTCAGGGTTTGACCCTGCCTTAACCCTGGAATTAATTACGAATTAATGCTTCCACCCGCGGTGTCCACTACCATTTCCCAGGTGCTTCTTGTACTTTTCTGGCCAGGGCTTCTTCCTCCAAAGAGCTTCTTACATCATTTTATCTTCCAATTTCTTTTCTTTTTTTTCTGTATGTAAGATGGACACGACAGACAGTTCTACCAAGAAGAAGCAGGCTTGACATGCCTAGCTTACCACCTGCCCGTTCTGCTTGAGAGAGATGAGGAATCTTCCTTGAGCTTCTTCTTTATACATATGAAAAGGCACAGAGCCTGGGGCTTCCTATTAGTGACTAATTCATACTATGAAGCCCTCAGACGATGGCTGCCAACCAGGCAGCTCTGCAGACTAGGCAGTGCATCTTTTCTTTTTTTTCCTTCTGCTCACTATGGAAAGCCAAAGCAGAATCGCTTCAATGCTCCCCAGCTAGGGTATGAGCAAAACATACTTTGGGTTATCAGAGCAGCCAACAGTAGGAGATCGGTGTGTGAAATAACTTTCGAAAGCCACTGGCCAATTCTCGTTGCTGATGACAAGTAGGAAAAGCACTTGTATCTTGCACTCCCCCATGGGCAGGACCTGCTGTTCTCTCACACCCCAAGGACTGTGCCAGCTCCTTCTGTCTTCAACTACATGCTTCATAATTTTTAGCACTATCATAACAATTAGAGCTAAATAAATCTTTCTTATTTTTGTTTTTTAGTCAAACGGTTCATTTACCAAAAACGCCATCTATTGAAATACTCATTTACAGAAACACAAATCCGTGAATAGCTTTGAGATAAGTAATTCTGGGAAAAGAAAGATTTACCAGCTACATTTGCAAAACTAGAGGTAATACCCAGACAGACACAGACATTATCACCACCACATTAAATTCAGAAACAAAGGGCTACTTTATGCTCCTGAGCTAAACTTGCCTGAAATGGGAAAAGTTTATCAGAATGAAGCTTTGCTTTCTTCAAAACATTATCATTTCATTGTTTTCCCAAGTAAAACATGAAACACATCCTGTTCAGACCGCCATTAGGTAAAGGAGGTCCGTAGGGAATCATTAAAGAGCCTAGAGTACAGTGCCGATAACTGAACTCTGTCCCCTTTTCGTCAAATCTCATGGCTCTTAATGTGTTAGGAAGCATTAGTCTGGTATTTCAGGGCATCGGGGGCAGGAGCACGACAGGCACCATCCTATTCAAGAGTCCTGGTAACTGGCAATGTGCAACTCACTGGTATCACCCTCCAGCCCCCCAAACACAACCTAATTTACAAAGCAGAGTCACAGGATCTTGGGAAGGATGCACAGCTGGCTTGCAAAAGAGGTGCTCTTCTTAGAGAAGAATCTCCCATTAGGAGACTCGTAAGGGGATTATATAGCCAGGGAAGTTATTACCGACATACAAGCAACGTAAGAGGGAAGGTACCTGTTATGCAAGAGAAAGTGGTCCCAGTGCGCTCAGTTGGTCTGTCTGTTCCTCCTGCAGATCCTTGCAGCACCGCGCATCGACTTCTCTCCATTTTCTGCCCGATCCTCCTGACCGCAGGCAAGGAAGTGGTGCAACCCTGGCTCCGAGGGCCGCGCAACCTGGCGGAGGATTGTCCCATATCCTTCTGTTATTACGCGCTAAGTGGCCAATTAAGTTTCTTTCACAACTGCACCTACCAACTGTTATATTAACATCTTCATTGCCCAACACAGGAATGCCTCCAACGGAGTTTCATCGCTTCCTTCGGCCCAACTGCCCGAGGTGACAGCCCTGTCCCTGTCAAATCGCCCAGTGAAGACAGCGGATCTCCTGCTACATCTAAACTACAATATCATACCTTTGAAAACTATTTTTCTAAGACAGACRTTACCACAAGTGTGTTAGTTTATAATATAACAAATGACATTTTGACATATTCGTTTAAGAAAGACTTGAGCAAGACACAATACTATTAAGATCTCTTACGAAGAAAATACAAAAAACACACATCCACTAGCCATTTGGAGTAAGCTCCGTAACACAAATGCAGATGGAAAAAAATTACAAAGAACAGGTAGCTACGAGCTGTTTTTAAAAAAATAAGAAATTGTAAAACAGCAGTCAAAGTAAAGTTTCTTCCAATTTCTCTGCTCCTACAACATAGTTGTATTCTGGTCTCTCACTTATCGGTGTGCCTGGCTTATTTTATASACAACTTTTCTTTCTCGAAAGACTTTGCAGAGAGGATTGAGGTGCTGCAGTTCCTTCCTTGGTAACACAAGGACCTTATGAGTATAGAAAAAGCTATTAAAAAWTTGCTTTTTAAGGCACGTGTGCCCCGGGTAAAACTTATTCAGTGAGGTATTTAAAACACTACTACTGCAAACTGGCAATCTGGAGTAAAACCAGGACTAAAAAGCTGGCAGAYAGAGACCATTATCGCAGAAAACACATTTGGAGGCCTCACAATTGAGAAAAGCCAGACAATAGTTAATTAGTTTTATATAATTTTGTTTCTAGTAGGAAAAAAATGTAATATCTAGCTGACTAAGCTCAACAGTACTTYGACCCCCACATCCTATGAAATTCGGGACAGCACAACTCTCGTTACATAGCGTGCAGACACAGCCACGCATCATGCACACAGCAATCAAACCGGGGTGTAGGTAGACCACGTCCCGCTGTTGTCTCCGCTCTTAAATGATTAACCAGCCTCCTGTTACAGCTGTTGCTTAGGTCGCTTTTCATCTTTTGCAACTACACCACCCCCCTTGGATAAGGTGAACTCACCTCCCTCGACTGAAAGACGCCACACAGGACGCCAGCCTCCCTTGCTGAACGGAGCCAGGGCTGTCTGGGGAGCGTCCCTGCTCCTGCGCCGCGCCACCTTTGAAGCAGGGGTCTGAGCTCTTCCACCAACAGCGAGACAAGCGAGGACTGAAAATAGGTGACGGACAGTACAATAGCTGTAGAAATTTATTGCTGTACATAACATTTTTACACTGAAAGACACTTGTAGCAGAAACTTTAAAGAATTCTGAAAGCTCCCAGTGCTCCTTGATAACGCAACCAACACACACAGTCTAAGATCCAGCAGATTCAGAGRATTTCACTCAAATTGTGCTGAGGTCTAGGAAGAGGCRAGGGACCTGGGTCATGGAGAAGTAGCAGCCTGGAGTTGGCTTTTAAGTCTCAAAATCATTTTGCTCTGGCAACATGCAGGTCTCCATCTGTGCAGTTTAAGTGAAATTAAAGCTAGTAAGTCTGGAAAGCTGGAAATAACAGCGCGCACACTCCTCACAGCACCTCCAGCAGCCTCTCAACTTGCAGCAACTGCAACTCTTTCTGACAAGGTAGTTCTGTCACATAAGCCACCTCACCTTTAAAGTTCAGGGGTAAGCAGTGTCCCCGAGTCCTGAATRTCCACTGAGACCTCACACCAACATCTTGTGTCGTTTGGAAACCTGGACTCTATTACACTGAGCAGATCAGGACAAGAAGCCCTATCAAAACTAGCCAGAGGGAACCTAACATTTTAAACAAATATTTGGTGGCTAGGAGTGAAAACCAGCTCTTCCTGACAGGATGGGATAAAAACTAGCAGGGATAAAAATCACTGAAGCCACTGATAACACCACTAGGGAGGACAAAAAGATTGGTTTGGGGTTAAATATTGGCTGTAAAAAAGCGTGGAACCATGAGCAAAGAATTCATCTCCTGCTGCCTGTTCCATGGAGTTCTCAAGAAAACAGATTGCAGAGACATTCTTCACAAACTAGAAGTGCTGCAGAGAGACATCTGTTTCTCCTCTGAAAAAAGCCTGCAGGACTTCCAGAGGTTACCAAAACTGGGAATATAGGATAGCTTATGTGAAAGTGCCATGACTCATTTAACTTTTTCATTAACTAAGATTTGSCATAAAGAAAATCTAGCACTTTCCTGTAATTCCTACAGAAAAACCAGAAGGAATAATTAAAAAAATACTTAGTAACACAGATTCCTAAATGAAGATTCTACTACTGTTATTAACATTGCGTAAGATACCTAAATGAAACATTGTAAATCCTAAGAAGAGCTTGAAAATCAGTGGGAAAGTGAACATTAGCAAAGGTCTCCCACCTTTCAGGAGAATATTCTAATCACCAGGTTGTGATGCATCCTGAGGTTTAGCCCTATTAATTCCTCCTAGTTGAATTTTTCTGCTTTATATGAATGCTTAAAAATCCATGATGATTCAGTCTGTTGGGACCCTGGAGTAAAGAGGAGGCTGCTCTTTCAACTTTTGAGAACGCTGAAGGGAGCCAGTCATATAATACTAGAAGTTTAACGCCATGTCACAGCTATGCAAGTGCAACTTTGGTTTGCAACTGTTTATTATAGAACTTCAAGATCAGTTTTTCAAGATCAGTTTTGACATGGATTTTGTTCCCCAAAACTAGRGTTCAGTCAAAAGACTTAATAAATATAAGTCTAGACCAATAATAATTTCAGCTGAACAGGAAAAAAAATTCCTTGCAAAAGCATCCAATTCTCTTAAATKAAGTCCCTAATGAAATAGTAAACCAAACATTGTATTTTCTTGTGTTTTCTATCACTCACTTAAAAAGCTGATGAGCATATATGCCCGAGGTGGTAGTACCGGAATGAGGAATGCAGGACAAACTAGTGATACGAGTAACTCCACTAYGTGGAGTTTTGCCCATCATTTCCCTCCGATTAAAGTCTCTGGACCATATTCTTCGTTCCTACTGTTTTTGGCCTAAGTGTACCCTTACTTCAGGAGGAGGAAGAAAAGTTGAGAAACGGTTCAACTGGAACTTCCTGAAATGTGGGATTGCTGTTTCCATCTGTTACGGTGTGCTAAGAGGCCAATCATTTTGTCTTTCCCAACCAGCTCTAACAACAGTTAAGTTTGTTGACATCTTTACAGCCTAATATGGCAATACCATCTACTCAGAGGTGTAATACTTTGGTCAAGACTGATTGGTCAGAACAATAGACTTGCACTTTCTAAAGTGCATAAATACCAAAGAAAGCTTCTACACGATGTCTTTGATTTGATCAAGGACCAGTGGTGGGACAGCTCCAAAATGTCAGCTCTCAGTCTGATCACACTGGTCAGCCTGGTGTCCACTGGTAAGTTGAGATTAACATTTCGTTTGTCTTTACTTTTTTTCAGGCTGACACTAAGAAATCAGTGAAATCCACTCCAATATATATAGTGCTAAAGCTAAGCCTTTCAGTTTAGTTTTATGAAGAATTATTGTAATGTAYGCTATTTTAAAATATAAACATGGGCATGCATTTGGAGTTTGTACCGTATTGTACTGAAGCATTTAGAGAGATTTCATGAAAAGCACAAGGGAAGGGAAAGTGGTTTGACTTGCTTCATAAACTAGGATTAAAAATGTGTTAATTATAGTTTTGCTTTGTTTCTAGAGAACATACCTTAAAATTAAAGGCATAAGATGTCTAGGAGAGGAATCAGATCTGTGTAACAGGTTCTATGACATTCTTTCACATATAATTTTGTGAAATTCTAACAATCCATGAACCATTCTCTACAAAGAGTGGACATCAGCACCAGCATGAATGGTCAGGAAAGCARTATTGTGTTGTGAGGGTAAGAATATTACTAGAGTAAATCCACATCCTTTAGGTATTAGATTCAGACAGACAAGCTTAGACATGTTTCTATTCCCAGTATTAATAAATATATAATGGAATTCTTTGGTGGAGTTGGAATACTTTTATTCATTTTTATAAATTTAACTATTACTTCATTGCTATTTAGCATTTTGCCAATTTGTCATCTTATTCCTCACACACTTCCAGAATCAGAGATTGCTGTTATCTTCCATTATTCTATGTCCTTTCCTCATATGCCTAGCACTGGAAAACTAAACACACACATTCCTGCTGCTTAGAGAGAAGCTCTACCTGCTGTCATTATATCTTGAAGAAAAATAAATACTTAAAGTGAGACAGGTTGACACAGGACTTGATTCGAAGTGTATTCCAGTGAATGATCCAGGTTGGGGGAGCAAGGGGTACTAGATTTAGATCTCAGTCATGGAAYTTAGGGATAGAAGAATAAAAATCCCACAACCAGTTAACGTGCAATTCAAGAAAAAGCTGTATTCCATAGCACAGARAGAGAAGCAGAGGTGGCATGCAACAGAAGAATCATACTTGTCTTCTACTTTAAGCACAATGTATTTTGCAGCTTAACTTCTACTGTACAGTACTAGGAACGTGGYTCAGTTTTCCCTATTTTCCTCTTTTGCTCAAAGTTTTTGCCAAGGAATGGGATGCACACCCACCCCAACAACACAAACACTGGGCACAGATATGCCGTGGGAATCCTACCAACAAAATCCGAGGCTGTGATAAATATGGCTGTGGTGCTTACGGTGCTGACAGGTAAAATAGTGGGGTACTGGGAGTTTGTAGAAAAGTTTGTTGCTGCTTTTCTAAATCAAAGCAGAGAAGCGTTGTAAAAAGCTTAACCACCCTTAAAAAAAAAAAAATCAAAGGCTTGCTGACACTTTGTCTTCGTTCAGCRGGATCTAAGACCAATACACAAAAACACTGATGACGTTTTTCTAGCAATCATTAGTATTATTTTAYTATTATGCTAAGAATGACAGAATACTGTTGCCTATAGGACCTTTCTGAAGTGAGATTAATGTCACTTCTGCTGAGGGATGCACAGGTGAAGCAGCCAGATCACTACATGAATTAGCAGCTAGGTTTTTGATGTCACACACTACTACTATACACCAGAATCAAAAAAGCACTAAGTAGTAAAGTATTCCAAGAACAGGTGTCACTTATTCTTGTTACTCATAGACTAGGTATTTGACATACACCCACACTGCTTACATGAAGCTAACTGGGTTATTTACACAAGTTAAAAATCTGCCAGCATCATCRTTTGTAAGCAGGCACCTCATAACAGAGCAGGCTATAATATTTCCCAGAAAAATGCTTTTATACACAGAATGACTTCTACCTTCCTTGCATTTTCCTCTCTTCTCCCTTCAAGCCCCATACAAAGTTTCCATCTTCAATATGCAACTTTTGAATTTCTAAATGAAAAAAACACGATGTAAGCTTCTATTTTACCTGGCACAGACATATTTGTGTGTAGAACAGCAGTATTTTTATGTAAGTTTGAAATATTCCATGAATATGGGAAAACTAAAAGTGTGCTTAAAATTTGAAATCTCATCTTCCTTTAARTCTGATTAATATAAACAATTTTCAGTAATTACAGATGGACTGAAGCCACTGTTTTTTCTWATTTCCTTGCAGATGTAGTTTAAATTGTTATATAAGCTTTAGCTCTTGCTGTTTGCTAACTGAACTATCTATATATAATGTTAGGCCTGATAGAGACTTCACTAATCATATATTTACATTTTCAGACACAGTGGTAAAGGAAAGCATGTGGGTGTGGATGTCATCTGTGCTGATGGAGCAACAGTGTACGCCCCCTTCTCTGGCCAGCTCTCTGGACCCATTAGATTCTTTCATAATGGAAATGCCATTGACGATGGAGTCCAAATCACAGGATCAGGCTAGTAATAACAGTAGATATGTTTTTAAGTGTCCAGTAAGATTTTTCTGTAGCTCTTCAAATCAAGCAGACTGTCATCTACTCTCATGCCTCTAGTTCCTACATTTAAATACACCTACAATCCTGCTCGCAAATATCACAAGTCATCACTAGCAGGAAATAGTCCTTCTCCTTTCCTTTTCACTTGGGAGGGAGAGAGAAGGGAAGAGGGAGTTGAAAAAACAGTCAAAGAAAATCAATTACCCTCCAAAACAAAAAAAGGAAACAGTAAAAATGAAAGTATCAGTAATATGCCCTCAGTTTTGCTGAGAGGATGCTTGCTGTCCCTATTTTCTAACTCTTTTTTCTTCTTTCTCCTTTTCTATAAGCAATCCAGAGAATTTTGATTTCAGGATTGTTGGTATCTTCACTGTATTTCTGCTTTATCACTGCAATCTCCATCAAGAGGCCAGCATAAAAGACCTCTTGCACACCACAAGAACAGATGTAGTTAGTATTTCCCGACTTCACTTCCTCTCCTGTCTCTTACAGGTTACTGCGTAAAACTCATCTGTATTCACCCTATCAGATACCACGGCACCATCCAGAGAGGACAAGAACTCGGAAGAATGCTGCCAATGCAGAGAGTATTTCCTGGCATTGTGTCTCACATCCATGTTGAAAACTGTGATCGCTCTGATCCTACTGCTCTACTTAAACCTGGTAAAAAAAAGTATTAATATATAAATATATATATATAATGAATGAAAGTATAYTTAATTGCAAATAAGAACATCAGCATTCAAAAGCAAGATTCTCCTCTGTCTTAAGTTCTAAGTGCAATGTCTAAGAGAGAGCATGCTTTACACATACAGCATGAGAGGAGTGTAGACAGTGTTAAAGACAGGAGCCACGTGTATCAGCATATCAGCTGTAGTCATACMCCTTCTCCAAATGTGAGTCAGACACTTCTGTTTGTATTCTTTTAACTACTAGCAATGTTTTCGATATTGCACTTCAGCTACTTTACGAATTAGGAATTGCTCTCTTCACTGAACTGCACGGACATTAAGGGTAAATTTCCAACAGGAGCAGTGTTACTTCTCTTTCAGCATGGCTATAGGCCATAGCAGATACATCCTCTGTTTAATACACAGACATACRGTACGAAGACATTACAGGACAATTCAATTTCTGAAATACAATAGATTCCAAACACTGCTGTTCACAGTGACTTGAAGATCAGCAATAAGTATTTGGTATATTAAGGTCACAGTTTAAGGAAATGACCATKCTAGAGGAAGAAGTTCCAATCTTCTCTAGTTTAAACATTACTCATTTACATAGCAATGTAACTTTTGCAAGGAGCAAACCCCCAGCTCTTCACATTGACCAGCCTCAACGTCAACAACAACTTGGAAGCTTCTTTACGTGCAAGCTATTCTCAACTTACAGACGTAGTAACAGTCTGCTTTTGAGCAGAGTTCTGTTCTGAACAGGTCACAAACTGATGGAAAATAAGACCCACAACCTTCTGCAGATCCTGAACGTATATATTCCAGTTTCAGCACTAAATAATATCCTCAAGTCCTTGATCAACAGCAATGCTATCCTCATCTCTTAGGATGATCCTTTATAAATACAAATTTAAAGATTTTGGTAGCAATATAGAATAGGATTTGAGGACTGAACTGAGATTAGGCTAGACTAGATTTAAAAAAAAAAAAAAAAAAGGAAGAAAAAAAAGCAGAGATGAGTTTTTGTTAAAGAGATTACTTAGGAAGCACGATAATTCCTTTGAATTTTTCTCTTTAAAGAATGCTCCTTAAATCAGACAGCTCTATATGAAGAAATAACAAAATCTAGTCTTGGATGTACATTCTATTTTTACTACCAAATGAGTGAAAAATTCTGTGGAAGACATCAACAATTCCAGTATGTTTCTACTTAACTAAAATGAAAACACAATATTCACAAATGTACATCAGAACCCAAAAGTTGCATCAGAACAAACAACCCTGAAAATAAATTTGATTTCTTATGTTTCTGTATTTCAAAGATATTCTACCATTTCCACAACAAGATCAGTACTGGGCAGCAGTATGTTCTGGGAATCCTACAAACGAGATAAGAGGCTGTGATAGATATGGCTGTGGATACTATGGAGCTCCAAGGTACTGTAATTAGCATGAGTTTGTTGCTACTCCATTGAAATAGAATTTAAGTACGGTTAAGCCCATTTTGAAATGCAACTTTGAAGGCTGAGGCTGAAAAATCAGAAAACATTTTCACTGCAAAGGTAATGCAGCACCAGGACAGGCTGTCCATAAGAGTCATGAAATCTGTCTTGGGGTTTTTTATTTTATTTTTTTGTTTTTAATGACCCAGCTAAACAGAGCCATGGCTGACCTGACCTAGTGCTGGGAACAGCACTGACTCAGGTGGAAGGCTGGACTAGACGAGCTCCAGAGGTACCTTCCAATCAGCATTCCCGCTACCCTACATTTCTATTTCAAGGCTTGTAAGAAACACTTTTTCAATTTACAGAACTGCAAATCTAACAATACAAACCATAAATCTTACAGGGTATTACATAATCTACACTTCAATGAAAACGTGATTTAGATTCTTCAAACACAATCTGTTGTGCCAACACTGTCTAATTACTAACATAACCCTTTTTCAGAGGAAATGGTAAAGGAAAGCATGTGGGTGTGGATGTCATCTGTGCTGATGGAGCAACAGTGTACGCTCCCTTTTCTGGCCAGCTCTCTGGACCCATTAAATTCTTTCATAATGGAAATGCCATTGACGATGGAGTCCAAATCAAGGGACAAGGTAAATAACTATTTTTCATAGAGTTTTCCTATCTTAATGTAGCATGTGTTCCCTTGCACTTAACTAAGCAGTAAAGCAAAGTGCATGTTCTGAGCCATAGCATCTTCTATCCATTTGCATTCAAATCTTTTTGTTCCTATGTTAGAATCCAAATATAGGGTACCCACTCTTAAATATAACTAGGCAAGCTCTCATTTTCAGGACCTATTACTTACTCTTCACTCTACAAGTACTGAGGTTGGGACCCAAATTGCAGGAAAATATAAAAATAGCTTTAAAAAAGATACAATGTTTTAGAGGAGTTTTGCTTGTCTATAGAACGACTTTAAGTTCTTCTCTTTTCTAAATCAAGAACCCCCATCCTCATTCCACCTGCTTCCGATTTTCCCTCCCTCAACAATCCAGCAACTCTGACCACTATCTTTATTTTCAATGACCACAGTATTTGGCTATTTTTATTTTTCCACTACTGCTTCCCCCTGCCCTCCCCCCCAAACCTCCACTCCCCAAAAAAGCTTTATCAGACATTTGGGTTTTTCTCTTGTTTTTACCAGGTTTCTGTGTAAAACTGCTCTGCATCCATCCCATTAGATACAGCGGTACAATTGCTAAGGGGCAAGTCCTTGGGAGAATGCTCCCAATGCAAAGAGTATTTCCTGGTATCACATCTCACATTCACGTTGAGAACTGCGATCGCTCAGACCCTACCAGAAATCTCGAAATGGGGAAAAGAAAGAGAATATAAAATGGAAGTGTTAGTAAATTCAAAATAAATTCATCTCAGCATCCAAAAGTTGTTTTTCTTCTCATGTAAACAGTCTATCTTAATGAATGAATTTTTTTTTACCCAGAATAAATAAAAAACCCAACAGTTTACACTACTACTGATTCAATATTTTGAGTTTTGTATCATATTGCAAGGCCCTAACATTAATATATATTCCAGGTACCACTTGGGTAGGTACCCTTTTATAGTATCAGTAGTTGCTGTTAACATTATATTTTAGGCTAATTTACAAACTTTGCATTGCATCTTGGTCAATTCTGAAAACAAGAAAATTTACTGTAGTTTTGAAAAGCATCTGGATTGAAGGAAGTAAAAGGGAAATTTACTGGAACACTCCAAAAGGCAGAGAAGATGYTGACTGAAGTAGTCATGCCACAGTAACTGATGTCTTTATAAGATGGCAAAAATTACTCCTTTTGCCAGGAAAGGAAGAGAGGCTTTGAGGTTTTTGTTGGAATTTGCTTTTATGGGATAACTTAAACCATAAATCAGCACCAACTATTTAAGCCCTCACAGGAAGTCAGAAAAGTCAGCAAGTCCAGAGATAAGCTCAGCCCTAGTGGCAGAAAACCTGCATTATTGTAAACTTCTCACTATAACTTGTATACCAAATCTCTTTGGTGTATCAGGTGTTCATTCCGTCCTTCGCTCTGACTGCTTTAGCTCCTTTGACACCAAACTGCACTGAAGGCATGGGGGTTTAGAAAGCCTCCTCAGGTCTGTGAAACCTAGAAGTCTAACACAACAAACAGACAAAATGTATTAGCTAGGATACGGTACAGCTCTGCAGTACAGGCTGCTCAAGGAATAACAAGGAAGCAAAGGGAGCAGGCAGTTATCCAAAGGTTTCTTGCCAGATGTAACACCTCTGCTGCTTTCATTCAGGATGACCTACTTAAGAAGGAAAAGCAGAACTCATGCTACTTTATATAGGTCAGTATTCTGACACTTATTTCTAAAGCACACTGTACACACTATTAACAGCAACACATACTAAAAACAAATCTAAAAAAAAAACCACAAACTATAAAATACAACATTAACATAATGCCAGAAGACACCTTTCAGTTAGAACAGAAGTGAGTTTTACCAAGTGAAATGCATAAAAATTTTGATGGTAACAGGCAGCAGAAACTGCACCTGACATTAGCGCATCTTAGTCTTATTCCATTGGTATCCACAAGAGGGATAACAAGCTTTAGGACTGAAGTCTTGTACTGTTTTGAAGGATATTAGTTTCAGCTTCATATCAATGATCTGCTTGGATATACCAGGGCAACAGTTAAAATATCTACGCAAATCATCCCAGTATTACCTGAAGCAGGATACTCCTATCTCTGTGTGATCACGGCAGCAATACAGAATCTATCACCATCACGTTCTATCACCTTTTCAGTRCTGACCACACTTGCTTGCAGTTTAACATTAGATTCACTCTTCTCCCCTCTGCTACAGTTTTTACTCTTACAGTGAAAAGGTTAAAGGTAGTGCCTCAGTACTAATTTTTACTCAAGTCTCAAAGTTTTTGCTTCTCTGAAGTTTCAGGAGTATTAAAAAAAAGTAGAACATATTATTTCTTAGGGCATAGGACCCACAAGACAAGAATTTTTTGACCAACCTACCATCGTATACACTACTGCAGAGTACATTGGTTTTTTGGAAGAATGAAAGCTTAGCGAGCTAAGCATACTGTTCTTCAGTTATAYGGACTCAGTACACAGACRTGCTGAGGCATTCCATGGAATTTAAAATAGCCTAAGAGTTGTATGAATTCACAACRGGGCTAAATCCAGTCTGCRAGTCCCTTTTAGGGTTTCCATAATAAAGCATGATGCTTTTCTCATGCTATCAGTGAAGAGTTAGTATTTCACATGTCAACATCATCTGCAAGATCTATCCAAGTTCTCTTTCAATTTCAGCACATCAAAATATCCTAGAGTTCATTACCTGAATGTGGAAGGACAACGATTAAACTCTTACAATCCAAGAGTCAACCAGCCCTACTGTCCTTCCCCAAGTCTGTGAAGTATATAGTTTCTAACACAGAACAAGCCTGCCTAGCAGGGTGATGCACAGTGGTACAGATAGGCATCTATTATCAGTTCATATATTCGATCAGTTTATTAAGTTTACAATCAGAGCAAAGCACGCATCTTAAACCAAATACTGTCTAGAAATATTTCAGTTTTCTGGTCAAAAGTAAATCATAACCTCCTCGATTATGGAAGCAAGCGCTTGGCTAATAAGTGCTAGTGACCAGTCAGCTGCCCTTTTTTTTTTTTTGCTGCCCTATCCCTCCCCACACCCACACAATTATGCAACAGGCAAAAATTCACTAATGATTCAGACATGCATTATCTTCTTAATACCTTTAGCTTATAGTTGGAAACAAGTCATAAAATAATTCTGTCCAAGATAATGGCAGTTTTAGACAAACCACGGCAGTTACTTTTGCAGAAAAGAAATTTAACTGCGGAAGAAACTATCTGACATTTTATCTAACATGACAAATACCACCATTCATCAAATGTACACATCTCATTACAAACAGRAAGATAAACCAACTACAGCAAGAAAATAATTACAGTAATATTTGTATATAATGCATTTTAGTTTACAAACAGTGCAAAATATCACAAATATATTCTAATTTGTATCAACTCCCTCTTCCTTTCCCCTGCCCACAAACAAGGAATAGAATCTTTCTCAAAACMCAATTAAGAGCAACAAGTACTAAAGAGTCATAAAATCCTTCTTGAATCAAAAATTTCAGGAACCAGCAATACATGATCTAGGAATCAGGGCTTACACCACTGTTCAGTGAGAACTGTGGCAAAGTTACYGTGGCAAATCCAGGCAAAGTTATTACAGATCACTGTGGCCTCTAAATGGCAAATAGTTTTGCAAGTGTTCTAAACCCTTGCTTCCAGGTAGAAAGTGACTAAAGACCACTGTTTTCTTTTCAAAYCTTCCTTTTAGCTGGTCATTCTTATGAAATCTTTAAAATCTCTTAATAATGGAAGCATGGAACAGCATCCAGATGTCAATTTTCAAAATCAAAGACTTGAAACCCTCAAACACAAAAGCTATTCCTTTTATTCTGTGCTTTGCCACTGATCCAAGTAATCAACTTAGATTCAAACTTTTAAATTCATTAATTTTTAACAAATTATTTCCCGTCCACTTTAGTGCATAAGATAGAAAAATAATATACTACAATTTAGCTAATCTTATAAAGTGACTTAAAGTGCAATTTAAAATCGGAAGGGTTTTGGAGTATAAACTTATTACTCACCACACCACTTTAACGTGCTGACATTAAGTGGACTTAAGCTAAATCAAAATACTTACACTAGTTCAGGTTACTCAAATATAAAGTATGAGCCTTTACACTTACAGCAAGAATACTTTGAAAGTCTGCTGCACAAATCATGGCAAACAACACTGTTTTCCTGAACACCAAGTTTTATCCAGCTCCCCACAAGCAAGATTTGCTCAAGGAGGAAAGTTTCTCTAGTCATCTTCTGACTACATCGGAAAGACTAAGCAAAGACATAAAATACAAAAAAAAAAAAAGTTTAACTTGAATGGAACAATTAAAYTGAAGCTAAATCAGAGAAGTCTAATTAACTGAAGTAAAAAAGTACCTGTAAACCATGGACATACTTTCAAGAGTGTCTACTGTTAAGTACACTTAATTTCTATTGCACTATACCATAAACATTCTTGAATGATTTACTGTTGCCTCACTACAGGTTCTCAAGGAAGAGAAACTGAAAATAAAATATGAAATCTATTTCCAGATTTCAAGTTGCTTATTTGCATAGAGAGCAACATCCTGATTCTACCAGTTTATCCACAGATGTAGACAGTTCACCATGTCGGCATCATATCAGGAAACCATATTCTTCCAAGATGTTTGGAGACTTCAGAATGAAGTTGATCCAAGTTATAGTCGTTATCTGGAATCAGTACCTCCTCCATTATAGAAAGCTGCGTGAGCCTGCCTCCACACATCTTTACAAATTCAACAAAACCCCTACAAGTTACTTCACATTCACCAAGACCCATTGCTGTTAAGTTCTTACAGCGCTCAGCAATTCGAATAAGTTCATCATCCAAAGGCTGAAGTCCATTAGCACACACAACCAGCTCAATTAACCTTGGGCAATTCATGCCAATACGACCCAACATGGCTTTGCTTACTGCACGACCAAAGTAAAGGTGTGTAACAGGGGTTTCCTCTCTGAAGAAGGCATCAAATTCTTCTTCATATAAGAAGAAATACATCACAATGTTGACTTTGGGGGAGTGTTTCACAAGAGCATCCCAGCTTTGCTTTTTAATAGTATGAAATTCAACTTGTCCAGGATTTTCACTCACAACATCTATCCGAAGGTGTTCCAGATCAACATGTTTTTCACTTGAAAGAGCCAGCAACAGTTCATCACTTAAAATGTAGTAGTTCAAAGCCAGTTCCTTAAGTCCATGACACTGGTCAGCAACACAAAGAATTCCTGAGAAATAAAAAAAATACTTTGTTAAGTAAGAAGTAAATAAAATCAGAATTATTTGCTATAAAACTTGAGCAAGTGCTAAGTTTACTGGCTTGAGTATTCATACCCATATCTAAGAACCTGAAGTATGACAAAGTTCTGAACACCCACACCCCATCACATGTTTTGGCTACAAACATTTATCAGTAAGAGAAGCAGGCCTAAGTAGTCATGTTAATGTCAAATTTGTTATCTTTGTGGCACTCTACCCTTCCTGCACAGTTTCCTCAGCTTTGGAGAGGCAACCAACACTAGGCAAGATCCAACTGATGTCTCCACTTCCTTTCCCCAATAATCCTTCTTTCAGCATCCACTTAATCATTCCATTTAAATGACTATTAGCAACAGAGTTTAAGAGCTGTGTTAGACTAAACCCTTCTCCCATTTAAGAGGCACATAACTTTTCTTAATCTGTCTGAACACAAAATACACAGATTTAATCTTTTTTTTTTTCCCAGACTCTGGATAAAAATGGAGAAGAGAAATTAG
This sequence comes from Rhea americana, assembly GCF_003343005.1. NCBI lineage: Eukaryota > Metazoa > Chordata > Aves > Rheiformes > Rheidae > Rhea > Rhea americana. Next base: position 4,248,960 of record NW_028186501.1, on the reverse strand, counting down.
ACCGGAGTTTTTCTTTCCCTAACTCCAGAGTTACCAGAGAAATTTAAGTCAGAATGGACCCAAAGGCTCTCTGAACTGTCAGGTAAGCCTGCATTTTCAATTACCCTTGAAGGGAGTGAGTCCTTTACCAACCAGTGCTAGAACAAAAAATTGTACTACCAGATCTGGACACCAGAGGGCACTGAAGAAACTGAAAAGCCTGTATTTTACTAAATCTTAAAATTTGTATGTTCCAACATTTCTGTAATACAATTTCCAAGTATTAACACTTTTTTGAATAAATTTCACTCACAGCATCTCACAAAACAGTTAAAGACAGCTACCTTCCCTTCCTTTATTCCACCAAGCAGTAGTTGATTTACGGGTTGATGATTTTGTGTTTGTATTCCCACAACATACTAGTTGATTAAGTTTACAAAGATGCTGCACACATGAAGCAGCTGATGCTTACTTTTAGGTAAAACTTGCAATGACTATTAAGGCCTTGGTACCTACATTAAAGGCATGCACTAATTTTGGAGGTTTTTTCTCCTCAAAACCCCCCAAAATTATCAGAGGTAAATAGAACAGCTGGGAAGAACGTAAAAAGAATCTCCAGAACTTCTAGAAGAAGCAGGCAAGTGAGAAGCATCTCCACCTTGATTATTCCAGTTCATTCAAAGACATTTTTTATTCTCTCCCTTCCAACTTTACAAACAGCCAAGATTAGGTCAATAAAAGGCCTATGCTAAAAGAATCAAAACAGTATGGAAAATAATACAGATAACTCATTTCAAATCTAAATCCTGACAATTGTTTCCTAGTGCTTTACTACTACATTTCTTATATATTCAGTACTTACCAGCAGGTGACACATGAGGACAACTGCTCATTTTTAGTAGTTTTAGAGTATCACTATTATTAGCAACAAGAACCTTCAAGGAAGGATCATCAACTGGTGTGTCATCTATCTTGATTGATGATAATGACTTGGAGTTTACAAAAACTACCGTCAGTGCTGAAGCAAAATGAGCCTGTTTGGGGGAGGGGGGGCACAACAAGAGAAAACACTATGGTAGATAAGCCAAATCTTTGCATCCAGGTTTTACATGTAGAGAAAGTACAAAAATGTAGGTAATCTCTTCCTTCTTTTAAAAAAATTGCTGTTGTATTTGATGAAAATAATAAAGTTTACTTTACACTTGGTAGTTAACTCATCCAGCCTTATCTCTCTCTAATAAAATTCATTAGTGTACATAATGATGAGTCTGAGGTACCTAGGATTTAACTGCAAAAACAAAAGGCAATGACATTTATTTTATTTTCCAGAAAATAACTCTGCTGTGACCTACAGAGAAAAGRAAAACCAAAAAAACTCAACTATGTTATCAGTACACTAGAAATTGTGACTACTGTATCTTTTAATCTGGAAATTAGAAGGCTCAAGTCTTCTAAACAGTTTCACTTCTCTATGCTGTGAAGTTATCAATACCAGTAWACTTAACGAATGGAACCTAAATTTAACTATTTCCTCCTGTTAGAGTTTGCCACAAATTAAAGACGACAGACCAATAAAAATAGATGGCTTTATAAAAAGAAATCAGTATCAACTGAGTAACAGTTCTCAAGTCTATRAAATCAACATTAAATACTTTCCTACCTAAGCACAGCTTTAAGAGAAAGCTAGCCAATAATAAAGGTTGAAGTGGTTTTAAGAGTGAATTAATATTTTGCCGAAAGAAATCATTCCTGAATCTCTCTATTTGATAAAAATACATTTTGTAGGACATTACCTGAGAGACATTCATGAAGCTTGGTTTTGCTGTAGAAATCAAACCCAGTGTCTTTATAGAACAGTTCACCAACTGAGAAAGGATGTTACAGGCTGCTTCTGCGGACTCAGTACTACTATCAACCTATAAAAGCAATTTAAGAATCRTGAAATCATTCTGTATTACTATTTAGAAAACTTAAGTGTCATGAGTACCAACGACTGCAAGCACTACAGCTTGTACTGTACCAGATTTCATTTGCCACCAGGACAAAAAGCAACATTAATTAGAAATTTCCTGACAAGAGAAATTAACAAGAAGTATTTTTTTAAACTATCATACAATCAGAAAGTACTTCAAGAGTATGGCTGACAGGTATTTCTGATATAGACAGCTTAAACCTAGGCGTTCTGTTTGAAGAACCTTGTGCCCATGTTTCCTCCTAAACAACGGGTGTAATTAGTATTGGCATTACGATATACAGTGGTACGCTGTGTGTGAGTGYATGTGTGTATGCATGAGTGCAGTAACTCTAAACATTTAGCGCAGGGAAAAAAGACTTAGTAAAGTCTAGATACAATCAAACTAATTCATGTTACYTCAGGGACAATAACTTAGTATCTTTAATAATGAGCTGAAAATTCCCAATGGACCTGCAAGCCTGATGGYCAGCTTTGGACAAATCACTGCTTCATCTCACCTTCCTTAATAAATGATTAGCCCCACACTGAGAAAGTCAGGTTTTCCGATTTTAATTCTAGTTTTAGAAATCACTCCCTTCCACTGCTTTCCCTTCATACCTTAGAACTACGAATTCTTCTCTAAGGAGAGTGATTGCAACAAGTTAACAAAACATCTGCAATTCCAGCTGTAGTCCTGTCAGATAAACTGTTAGTGAACTGTATCAAGCTTTCAAATGAAGAAAGTCTGAATTAATGCAACCCTTTGACTACAAACATACCCATCATTTAAAAATACTTACTGTTACTTCATAATGTCCTTACATGTCAAATGACTGAATATAAATACACAGTCGCTTTCTTCCTTACACACACTTTTGCACAACAGGCTTCTGAAATTTCAGGACATTCTTCACTGTATAGCCCTATTTTGCAATTAAATAATACACATATGACTTAAAATATTTCTTACAAACAGAAGAATTTAAGGAAATAAACTTATTGCAGATTAATCTGTTGAGTACTTCAACTGCCACTACAATGGATTCACAATATATAAACTCCACAATATATATTCTGAAAACATGTCATGCAGTCTTCAGCACAGTATCACACAATATTCTTTCTTTACTGTGTAAGAACTAAACCATAGAAGTTGGAAGGAAACAGCATGTATGCATGGAAAGAAGCTGTAGTAGCTGCATTTTTAAAAATATGTTCAAGCCTTTACCTTGAAGCTGACGTACTGCAGATGATCAGCATGCCTCTTGATAATCTGCTGAATGAGATCAGGATGAGTAGATTTTAAGTAAGAAGTAGCTGGCTGGTTAAGTTCAAATTCAAACTTCCTCCAGAGATCTGGGACATGAAAAGTTTCATTCCACCTTCGACAAACAGAAGATGCCCTAGCTCGATCTACTAAGGGCAGAAACTGAAAAATACACAGAATAACATGGTGCGGAAGGCTTCCCCAATCCAAGGTGTGCAAGTTGGATTCACCAAACGTTGATCCACGGAAACAAGTTCTCTGTTTCTTGTATTTCTGTAATGTTTGCGGAGCTTCATTTTCTACAGCAACCTTCTGCCTAGCTCTCTTCATTGTGAATGTAATCAGCTTCAGGTACTGGAATGATCCAGTGTATTCAAACTGTACAGTTGCCTGTCAGTTTCCAGTACAGAAGGTATCTGAAAAACAATAATAAAAAAAAAAAAAACACACACAGAAGATTGGGGGATCAAGGGAGAAAGCAATCAGAAGTTAACAAGTCGGTAAAATTTAAAATGTTACTATGCAAAACGTATGTCCATATGTCAATATCCAGTACACAGACAACAGCAATGACTTTGTTTCTCTAAACCATTTATTTTGTACAAATCAATTTCAATCTGAGCAATTTGGGTTTATTAGTTTATAGTTTCACCTGTCAGCACTTCACAGTATATTACATACTTTTTAGAGAAAAACTATTCAATAGCAATTTGCATAAGTTTAATRTGTAACAAATTATGTATGTTTAAGTTTAAACTCAGTAGACAAATTCCTGAATCTATAGGCAATTTCTAAAGAAATTATCAACTGTGGAACCCAATTCATACTAACTTCCCTTTTCAAATAATGAAGAACCTTGAGCAGGCACATCCAAAGGAGTCCAAAAGTCCATCTATCCCTCTTTTTAAACATGGCAAGCATAGAAGTGTTTTGCAACTAAGAGCAAAAACCCTCAGAACTCACTTAGCAAAAAAGGGCAGAGAGAGATTCGCAAGAAGTGTTTTTCAACAACAAAAGATCCCAACCTTTAGTGGATCAGAAAAGCAGCTTAAAGGGTATTGTTTGCTTTTTTGCTAGAGTTAACACGTAAAAAGACCGCAGTAAACATAATACCATGAATTTAGTAATTAACTATTTACAGGATTTCCAGGACAGCCTATGTATCCGAAGGGTTTTGTTATTATTTCAAGAACAGAACTGCAGCAGTTTATTCAACATTTGAAAACACGAGGCATAAAATGGGCAAGACATTTTCCATTTCCCCTGAAAATAAAAGGAAGACAAAAATCAACATTGAGAAAAAAGTAATACATGAAACCTCTGCTATCTGACAGATCTACAACTTCAAAGATCTTTGCAACTGTGTATAGACAAACAGTTAATGTAACTCCAATTTCTTCTGGAATAGTATGACTCTCAATTCCAAATATCTTTCTTACAAGATTTAACATAAGCAACTCATCTCCCAATACCAAAAGATACATAAGCTGATAGAAAGCAATGAATGCAGCAAGAAGGCCTGCCAGTGCAGAATTCTGCTCTGAGAAAACACAAATGACAGAAGCATAGTCGGAGTCTATCAAGCCCTAAGGAGCCTTGGTTTGCTGGAAAAATAAAAGCAAGGGGCTGCAGCATGTCCTTGGAATGGCACACAAGAAATTTTCAGGATGAAAAGAAAGAAGTCACAACAAACTCACAAAAGTAATTTCCATCCTTGAGTTTTAGAGTATGTCAACATGTATATATTTTGTAGAGAGAAATAAAATTTTTAAGCCTAWCTTTAGCCAAAAACCTAGTTATGACTGTAACGTTATCAGTATAATCAGTAGCATAAACATGGGTATCATGCATCAGTTTTTAATCTTGATGCCTGCACTAGAAGATATAAAGACATGTGATATTATTAACCAGTACTAAAAAAAGATTTAGTACCAGAAAGAGCAAGATAACTCTGTCTGTAAGCAGGTTAAATTTTACGTGTGCCTACGGTGACCTGAGTAGAACTTTACTTCAATGCCTGTTGGATTTACCTGCATTCTGCCTAAAACTGGACATAAAGAAGAAAACATCTCATTGTGTTACGCAAAAAACCAAGAGCATGTGACAGTATCACTGAAAACCAGATATATATTCTAGAAAACATGTATCCCACTACACTGTTCTAAAGACAAGAAAAAATTTATGACATTCGTTTGAAATGCTGAACCACGCTATACATACAACTGTACCAAACTAATCCATTGAACAGTGTTTGCCATACAAGACAAGGTTACAAAAAGTTAACCAGCATATGAAAAAGCTCTGCTTTCACAGGCTGAAGTAGACCAGTCTATTCCTGGGAAATCTTCAGGAACTGCCTTAACTTTCAAGTACTTGTTTCATTTTACAGTGAGATGAGGCCTCTTCTCAAATCCTGCTAATTTAATGTTGAGCTACTCCTTATCTCCTCGCAATCAGTCTAAAGCTACTTTTCATAGCAACCGCGTATTTCTCAAGAATCAACAGAACACGCTATTTTTTCTAAGCACAAGACAGCCCTCAGAGTAATTCCTCTTCTGGATTTTGCGAGTTCTTATCAATTTTTAAGCATTAAATTAGCTAGAAAGAAATTTTGGTTTAAAAAGTCATACTGGTTCTAATTCTTATTGCAACTTGTTTTTCCTGAGCTATATCCAAATCTGCACAACAGAAACAAACATTGCAATAGATGAACTACAGATCAGGTTAAGTTCCAAATATTCACAAATTAATTCAAACTCCTGTTCRCGTCGTGTTTTATTCCACCACAGTTCTGTCCTCCAGTTTGAAACCTCCAGGACTGAAGAGGTGTCAGATATAGAAGCTGTAACATTCCATGTTTATGAGAAGAAAGTACGTGCATCTATGCTTTCTCTTAAAAGAGAAGCAAAGCATTTCCTTTGCCTCGTTTTATTATTAAAGCTTTTCATAAAAACTTTTCTTTAAAATAAAGCATGTGCATAGGAGTGGAAAAGAACAACCTAGGAAATTACTTAGGAGCTAGCTAGCTGCCTGACCAGTTCCACTACTGTTTGCTCTCTTGAAAAATGATCCAGGCACCAATGAATTTATTCCAGCAATCTTCAGAAATCTTCACTTTGGTCTTTTAAATGTTTCAGTAATGATAGAAGCATGTAATATATGCAGAAGGTTAAACCAGTGACACTCTTCAAATTATTTTTAATACTTGAAACTTTTTCTTTCCTCGATAGACGCACGTGCTTTACATAACAAGCGGGAAAGTGATCAAGTCAAAGTGAACAGTGCTATGCACATTGCAACACATTCCACTCCAAAGTAAAGTAGTATTTGTAATCAATTACTATTGCACTAATTGTACTAGTATTACTAATGTAATGAAGATACAAGCTTATTATAAGCTCAGTATGAAAAAGCATTTTGCACCATTTTATCATCATCATCTACATGACCACATTCTACGACTTTTCAAAACTTTACTTACATCTTCAGCCCAATGAACAGGCACTCCATTGCATTGTAAGTGGATGAACTAATCAACCGTATAGAACACGCTTTTCAATTGCTCATAGTCTTGCTAAATTTAGCTTGGTTCAAGCATCTGCTTATTTCTTCCTCCCCTTGGTTCAAAGATCTGCTTATTTTYTCCTCCCCTTTCAGGCTGCATTAAAAGTTTTGCTGATTCCTAAAAATTAAAGTCCATCATAAAAATAAACAAATAAATGTCTCCAAGAATCACCTCCATTTTTTCTGTTTTCATGTAAATCTGCAACATTTCAGTAAAGTTCAAGTAGCTGGAAAAAGGGAAGTTTTCACTTTACCATTTGAAACTTATTTGAGCTTTACAAGTGCTGCTCCTACAAAGAAGCTCTGACATTCGACAGCTACCAGAAARAAAGGGCACAAAAGCCTACCACGTGGGCTAGACTGTAGACAAGATGTAGCATATCCATTTCAGAAACATCAAGAGACGCAACAAGATACACGCAGCCTATATAATACCTAGCCTGCTGCTGATGAAAGTGGCCGTATCTTGTCCTTGCTGCTAAATCCCATTAGAACAGACAACTTCAGAATTTTCTATTTTTCAGTGTTCTGTACTGCAGAATTTTACAAGTAGCAAAATCAGGTTGTATGATTCATTGTGAGAAAATAATCAGAAAAAGGGTTCCATTGGTTATGCATCACAGGAAGGAAGATTTGACCTAAGACAAAGCCCTAATATTCACTGTGTAACTGRGAATGCTTAAAATTTAAACTAAAAGGAGTATGTTGGATTATAGATGTACTTGTGCATTTTAAAACACAACTGATTTTAACTAAAATATAGGTCCACGTGATATAATCAAAGTAGTACTGAATGAGAGGCGTACATGCACACATACCTCCAAAGAATGTGGAAGTTCCTGTCAAGTTACCAGCACCTTTCTGGTGTCTGAACATCCATCCCACTGATGAGTCATCCTGTATGTGTGCATGGATTCCTTAACCAGAAGGCAGAGAGGGGTCCCAGATGATCAACTGACCTGTGAAGTCATCGACCAAAGAAAAGCTCTTCTGCAAATTCTGGGAGACCCTTAGGAGGGACTAAGTTCAGTTTTGGAAACAAGACTGAGATGACTAAAACTCTCTATGCTGTATGTCAGATGTGTAAGTAGAACAACACAACGTGACAAGCAAATCAGTTTTATCAAATGCTGTTGTCTCAGAACTATCAGCTAGCTAACAGAAAGGTGCATGTGTTCCCACAAATCTAGGTTTGGTGTTACCCACAATCTGAGTCACATCAGTACTCTTATGCAATGCAGGTACAGCTTGCATAGTATTTAAAGTAGTTATGTACCTATATAAGTGCTGATTTTTTTCAGCTAACTACATACCAGTATACTAAGAAAGCTACAATGATCGAAAGATTTAAAGATATGACATCTAATATCTTAAATTTAAGGATTCTCAGCTTTAAACATAACTCAGTTTTACCAAAAAAGGTATGCTACTGCAACACTATAATCCTTGACAATAAACTAACTTGGCTAAATTCTCTCACAGCTGGAAAAATATTGATAATGCATCACATGCTCCCATATATGAAAATATAGAGTGGTTCCTTTCATATTGGTATCAATGAACACCTTCTTCTACTATCAATTTGGGAAAGTAGGCCTCAAAACTCTGAATTCAGTTACTGATTTTACATTATTTGTTGTAGTTTTAATAGCAAGCTAACAGAAACAGCAACATGCATCTAACTAAACCACAACAGGTTTGAAATGAAAAAAATAAATTTAAAAATTAAACCAAATTACAACTTTAAGATGCTTTCAAAGTACTGTGGTTAACCAATAGTAACACCTTTAGTAGCATCCTAATGCTGATTTTTTTTTTTTAAATAAAACATTGTAGTGAGTTAATACCAAAATTATAATCTTAAGATTTAAAACTAGTGCAGTAGAAGACAAAAGAAGCAATCCTCATCTCTTAAGAAAAAACAAAACCAAGAATTGAGATCTGTGCAAGTAATGAGGTTGCTCAGCTCACACACATCACAAAATCTAAGAGCTGCATAGTCATGCTTGTCTAGGATTACAAAGCTGGCATTTACAAGTAACAGTGTTCACAGATGAGATCTGGAGAAGTTTTTAAATTACAGTAGTCTTGTATTACTTGTACATTCTACAGGTATTACATTTTCTTCAGTGAAACAAGCTGACTATCCCTTTGCTAACTCTGCATGGCAGGGCACACACATACCTAAAATTCATCTGCAGAAAGTGCTGTTAGTTTCTACAACATAAAGAAGGTAGGTTTATAATGACACGTAAACATAAAAATACATGAAACGAGACTAACTGAAAAGAACAAAACACTGAGATGCAATTTAAAGATTCAACACTGAAGTGTAGTAAGTGTAATTTAATAAACCACACGGTATACCTTGAAGCAGCTTTCTTACCTAAAGAATGTTTCCAAGTTACAATAGGCAATAAATGAATGAATAGAGGTTGCTGCCGCCATGGGGCATTCACAAGCATCTGTCCTCCTGTCCAGATAAAAATGCCACGAAAATCTTTATTAGTTAAAAAAACAAATAATCCCAGTCATCCGCCTCATTCAAAAATAATAGAAAAAATACGTTGGCAGCAATCAAGAGGTCAACTACCATTCCTCGCCACTTCAAAACTGATAAAAAATTAAAATGGTGCTAATTAACCTGTTATTCCTTCATTATCTTTCTCAGCTGCTTGCTTTAGTGAATGAGTTTACATCATCATAACACAAGGCAGCTTACTCTATATTGCAAATACTATGCTATTCACAGAAGTATGTGGACGGGTTAAGTTTAAAATTAAAGAGGTGTGTTGCAACTCTATTTACACTGTACTGGCCAAGAACACAATGTAAACAGTAAGACATTCAACATTTGCTACTGTCATTACCATTAACAGCGAAGTTTGGTAAACAACACTGCTGTAATCTAAAAGTCATGGAACGCAGCACGTACATGGGATAAGCAAAGTTCTTCCCTGCCTTTTTCCCTTCGTTGGCAATCCTGTCTACTGGCCGAGGAAACTGTTCGACATACGATCAAAACACAAGCACTCCCTCCTCCTCCACCATACAGCCCAGCATCCTACCGCCCAAAGTGCCAGCAGCCGTAAATCACCCACCCAGGACAGCCCTGGCTACTGTCACACGGCAAGAAGCAGGGCTGTCCCTGCAGTCAGTCAGCAAAAAGTCACCCAGCCTGCAGCCTCCTCCCTCTTTAAGAGCTCCCAGGCCAGCAGATAGCAATCTGTCCCATCTGGCAGGCGTACCACAAACTACCATATCAAGTAGATTTTAAGATTTTAAAATAAGGTAGATTTTAAGGCTAAAAGCCCTGTCTCCCTTCATGCTATTTTCTTTCAATACTGTATGACAGAAGTTCGTGTTTCAGTGTCTTCCATCTTAAATAACCGTTTATTTCATCCCTCATCATATCATGACGCTTACTTTTACAAAAACACATCAAAAAAAGAAAAAATAATTTTATATGCCTATCACTGGAGGGAAGGGAGGAGAACTGATGCAGCTATCTGTTCCAAGCTCTGAATTTAATATCCTTCCCAACACTGCTTAGTTTGGCTGCAAATAAAATAGTTTTTGAAATTAAAGTAACATTTGACAATTAAGAAAAGGACAACTATGTCCTTTACATTAAGAAATCTATCAAATATAGTTTTTACTGACTTGATAGAATTATGCTGTTCAGCAGCCTTCTGAATTTCACGAGGATTTGAATCGGTTATCTATAAAGGCTGAATACTTCTATTAACCAGAGACTAYAACTTCTGCTATAATGAACTTCTCTTTTACAGACCCGAGAATCCCTCAGTGCAGAATTAACTAGGTCGGACATACTAGCAGTTTATACTTTTACGTCAGAGATAAAAGTAGCTCTATATATTGCATTTAGAAAAACAGGTTACTGAAAGATTGCCGCAAGCTCTTGATAACAAAAATCAGGTGCACAGTCTAATGACACTTCCTTCAAGTGTTCAAGGCCCCACGAGCCATCAAAAGCAATTCAAACAGTCAGTTAACCTAAGCAGAAAGGTTAGTAATAGAAGAATAAATATCAGAGATGCAGTCAAATATAAGGTTATGTTAAAGAAACCAGTTATGTTAAAAACAAATAAAATTTGTGCTCAGGGTAGAGCTACCTAAGTTGTAATCAAAGATAAACAGTAGCAGCAAAGTTGTTGGAATTTTCTGACAAACTGATGAGGTTTAGCAAATCTATTCACACCATCACTTATCAAATATTGGTGGTGAATGGTGGCAAAAATTATCAAATATTGCTGCATCAGTGTATGCAGCTGCTTTCCTCTATTCTCGATTTTCTCATCAAGTGTATTGCACAGCTGCATGTTTTTGTACCAGGAAAACCGCAGATTTTAATAGTTCCTTCTCCAACGACTGTTTTATAAATAAAAACAAGACTTACTCTACAATAACACTCCAGAGCTCCGCAGTTCTTCACAGAACTACTTTTTTTTTTTGCATGCAGTAATAAACGTGCTTTCTACCGTTTCCCAGGAGTCTTTCACCCTGACTTTAATACGCAATTCAAGCGCTTAAGACTAAAAATAATAATAATCCTGTCTTTGAGCATAACGCTCTAAAGCTTGCGGCAACCATCAGCCCCAAAGGTTTCCCCAGCTTCGCCCTCAGCTCMGCATCCTCCGGGCGAGGGAGGAGGACGCAGCGCGCCCGCTCCCCCGCACAGCTCCCCCGACACGCGTGCTCACCGCTCGCGGGCCACAGCGAAAACCACAACGCTGTTTTCCCCCGAGGCTCGCTGGAAACGTCCGAGTCGCGTAAACCAGGGCACCAGATCGGCGCGCGTTAAACCCTTCTCACGGCAGCGCCCGCCGATGCGCGCAGCGGCGCTAAGCTCATTAGCCCCAAACGCTCCGCACCGAGTGCGCGGCGCTCCAGGAAGACGTTTACCACAACTTGCCAGGGCGGCAAGGGGGAAGGCGATGCCCCCTCCCCGGCCGCTCCCCAGGCCGAGCAGGGCGCGCACGTACGCGGCAGGGAGCCGCCGCTCTCGGCCCACACGCCCGTCCCGGGCCGCCGCCGGCCCCGCGGCCTCCTCCTCCACCCCGACCCCGCTCCGCTCTCCACACGCCCGCCCCGGGCCGCCGCCGCCGCCGCTCACCGCCGCCGCGAGGCTCCCCGGCACGGGCAGGGTCGAGGCGAGCCCCAGCCGCCGC
>NW_028186501.1:4108634-4236860 GCF_003343005.1 Rhea americana | reverse complement strand
AGCGCCGGCGGCGGCACGTGACGCCGGGCGCCATTTCGCGGCGAGGCGAGCCGGGCCGGTGCGGCGTGGCTAAGATGGGGGGGCGGAGGTGCCGCTCCGCTCCTCGCCGGGCTGGAGGGCTCCAGTCCCTCACCCTCCGTTGCCTCCTGCTCCCCCCACCATACTTCAGGTGTGTGTGGGGGGGGGGGCTCTTAGCCCTTACTGCAGGCTCGGTATCATCCACCATTTTTTAAAAAAAATCCCTTGAATTTTCAGTCATTTCCTGCCTAGGGGCCTCCTCCAGTCTAGAGAGTTGGGGATCTCCTCAGGAATGGCCAGGGGAGCCAAGCCTCTGCCAAGGAGGCGAGGGGTCATTTAAGCTGCAGCTGGCTGAGGCCAAAAGTCAGCATGAAGCACATTGCTCCATATCTTAGTTTAGCTACACAGTYCTGGACTTGAGCTGCTACTGAGGTMCCTGGAACATTGTCAGGGTGTTATTCTACCCACATGGATTTTTTTTTCTTCCTTGCTTCTCCCATTCCAGTTGGGATATCTGGGAAACAACATTAATGACACTGCAAAAAAGGAGTTTGGTACTTTCAGCCTGTAGCCCCCAAACGTGTATGAGAGCAATCACCACCCTTTGGGTGCCAAACATTTCTGCCTTCCCCCAGCATTTGGCTGTCATTTGGCCTGCTCATTTCCAACTTGAATGAAGATTGAGTATGAACGAGTTTTACCACTGCTTTTCAGCTAGGTATTGCCCCAAAAGGTGCCAAGGTCATATGTCTAAATTGGAGCTGCCAAAAAAAAAAAAAAATCACACCTCTATTTTGCTACCTAGAAGCATAATAAATTTTATCTATGCAGACATACTGCATAAAATAGTTTTAACACTGTTTTATACTTCTGTGTGATGGTATTTATATTAAAATAATCCATTTCATTAGTGACTGCTACAAAAGGCACTAGCAACTACAGATTTCCTGGATCTTGCATATATAATTAACCAATAACAAAATTTTAGTGTCCTGTTATAAACAGATAAGACTAAACAGTAAGTGAAACATTTAAGTGGTAGATTTTCTTCTTTTATGAGACTAGTTGCATTTTGCCAGCTTTCTGTGTGATGTTAAAATAAGATTTCCTCCATCAGATCTGGGAATTTTAAAAAGCATATTAAAGGGCTAGTAAAATAGAAACYGAAAAGACTATTCATCATAAAATGGCTATTGTATTCTTTAAAGGATACAATAATTTCCTCAAACACAGTAACATAACAAAACCACTGTGCATTTAAAAGCCAATTTATCACTAAAAACTTACGAAAAATGCTCTTAGCTATAAAGTCCTTAGCCCATATTATAATCAGAGTCTCAAGAAAGTAAGAGATTAAGTTCTGGATAATTTTCTTCTACCCATTTCATTCCAAGTACATTTTTACAGACTAGTTTTTCATTAATTTGTTACCAGAAGCACATTTAGCATTGCAGTAACTGCAGAGAGCAATAGGTGGTAGATCATAGACAGATTAATAGGGATTTGTAGCTCATTTCTAGATCAACTCATCATAGGTTTATCTTCAGTGCCTTGCCAATAACCTTTGGGCTGTTGTAAAGAAACAGGTTTCTACTTAAGAGTATTCAGCTAGACTGATCTTTCTGAGGCTTTCTATGTAGAAGTTTCCTCTGTTGATCTTGCAGATATAATTTGTGTCTAACCTAAAATGAAAACATCAGATAGCTTGTTTTTGCAGGGTATGATTGCTCTAAAATGCAGGTATATATGAACAAAAAAACAGATACGATTCTATCGATGATAGGAGGAAATAAGCAGAGATACGCAAACCAGCAGTTTGTCATCTACTCATCTTCCATGTATCAAGTCAGTGCCCAGTACAGAGCTGCTGCTTTGTCTCCACATTCTTCATCTTGCACACAAGATGCAGAGAGCTGAAGGCAAACTGCATCACTGAATGCATGCCTTACTCAGCTAAAACTCTTTTCTGCAGGCTGCCCATCTCTTGATGACCATGAGAAGTCAAGCTTAGCCCCTCTACCACTTGCCCTCTGGTTGTGTACCCTGGAAACAAGTTTACAGAAAGGAATATTCAACTTGCTTCTCATGTTTATCATAACACAAATATCACACTAGTTCTATAGTGTAGTTTGATCAACAGTGATATTCACATTTTATCATTAGGCTTTAAAATAATAATTAAGAAAAGCAACCAATGAGTAAACTAGCAAGTTAATCAGTATAGGAAAGCTTTCAGGAAATTGAAATTTTCATGGAACTGAGGAAGGATGTCTCTCACAGCTTATAAACAGTTAGTACACCATGCATTTCAAATAGACTAAAAACTGTGCAAAGTTAAGGGAGAATTATTGGCTGTTTCTTCACCTAGTTTTAATAAAAGGACTCCAGAAGAAAGAATACAATTGGAAAAAAATGAAGGGGAAAAGTCATGGATGCTGGTTGTCAGATCAACTAAATATGTGCACTATACTATACAACAATAAACCATACCAGTAGTTTTCAGAAGAAACAAATCCCTCCACCAGCACTTTTTAGAAGACAGACCAACCTCAGTATAATTAATTTTCACAGCAAAACTTTTACATTTTCATACCATCATTGCCTCATTTTGCCACAAAGTTTCAGGGAGACAGTATCATTGCCATACTGAATGACATTCCAAATCAATCTGCTTTCTGAAGGCAGCTGCATTTGTACATTCACTTGTATGTGCTTGTGCTAGGCCAAATAAAGATTATATCCTCACTCCTGCTTTTAAAAGCTAGTTTTATAAGGAGCCATGTATTTCAGAAACTATTGCAAACTCAGTAACTTACTGTCATTCTTAACGTAAAGCCTGAACACTCTATATGATCAAAACTGCAGCCCTAATCATCTAAAATACACAAAGACAACTAACCTAGCAAATGGCAGTCATGCCCAGAAAGTAGGTTAGTATGTCAAGTTTGCTGGAGACTTGTTAGCTACTGCATTAAACACCGGCTGCTTCACAAGCATGTGACCAGTAACCTGCCTTCAGAATAGAAATCACCCAAGTTCTTTTACAAAAAGTTTCTACAATCCACATTATATTTGCAATTAAAAAAATTAAATGATTGCTTATTTACATACCTGTATACAAATGCCTTCCTTTCTTATAAAGTTGTAGGACATGGTTTTGTACAAACAGATCTTTATAACAACTGCAATGAAGCTTTTAAAAATATACCCTCATTCTAAAATTGTCTTCAAAAATAAAGCAAGTCACCAAAAGTAGTTCCAACTATCTATTTTTCCTCATTTGATGGCTTGTGCAAGATAGTGTATTACAAAATGATTTTTGTATACTACCCAGACATAGTCTTCTGGACTACACTAATAATAGGTAAAATTAACACTCTATCAGTTAAGATGCAAAACAAATGAGGAAACTATTGATAAAGATGCTGTTTGTCCTTTCCCTCACAACACAGTTTTCAATTTATCTGAAGATACTAAGCATAGCACAGATTCTCTATTCCATTGGTATGCTACAGGCAGGTTATTAAAATCCTCCAGGAGCAGTGTGTTTTAATCTCTAAGCTAAGTTTTGGGTCATTTCTTCTAACTAGTATAGCTCAATTTTTCAGTCATTAGCATGGGCTGGCTGCTCCCCAAAGGATGGGAAGACAGGGTAGTACCACAGCCAGTAGGGCTGCATCTCACTAGCCAGGGCTCCATCCCATCACCCCCAAACAAGGCAACTGGAACAGTCCCAGAGATGGTAGCCAGGTTCAACCAGGAGCACAGATCATCAGGCAAGCTTACAGTGCTGAGACAAGTCTGAGGTCAAGCAGCAAAGTCAATCCACAGGTCAGGGTCCAGATCAACAAGGCCCATGGCCAGGCTTGGCCACAACTGACCTCAGGAGCAGCATTCCTCTAGTGCAGCTTGAGGAAGGAGTGAAAGCCACAGGCTGAGCTTAAATGCTCAGTCCTGGCCCATGGGTAGGTGGGTGGGGGAAGAGGTCCCAGGTGACTCCAGTCAGAACCATTAAGGCCTGTTAGTGCACTCAGGGCCCTGACACTTTTGATAGGCAACTCTGCCCACCAATTATTCATAGAATACATGCTGAACATCCTCAGACTGGACAGTATCCAAGCAGCATTAAAAATAAACCGTCAACCAGTTCAGCTGTTGTTTTCCTCTGGGAAAACAAAGTGTGCTGATACATAGATTAACATTCTTGAAAAGTAGTTATATTCTCTGATTCACAATTTTGAAATCATTTTTTATTAGATAAATACTGTAGTGTGATTGCCTTGAGTACTGGAAACCAAAGAAAAGGCTATTTCCACATACATTCCTATAAATGTGTTTGAATTGAACATGTAATAGTCTATAACAAAGATAAAGCTTATAAAAGAGTTTTCACCAGTTTCCTCCATACTCTGTTGACTTTAGGGCTTAGGATTCTTGCAACAATATTTTTGCTTTAGTAGTTTTATCTTSCTTTCTGATTCATACTTGTGACAGTCTTCCACAGACATAGTCATGTTAATTCATTTTCTATACTGTGCATAGTTGCTATAAAAGCTTCAAAATAGAGAGTTGTCTAGTGGACACAAAATGTGTAACTAGCTTATTCTCTGCAGTTTGAATAGTTTCTTTGCTCATCAAAAGTGTAATTTTTTCAACATGTATTTCTGTGGTTTTGGCATTACTTTAAGGAGTTGCTATAGCTTCACTTGGACACAAGAGGGAACTCGTGTATCTGTTGCTATGATTCAGTTTTTGAAACCAGAGGTCTGTGCAGCCTGGTGGAGACGCTATTGGGATATGCATGTGTATAAGAGAGAGATATATGTGTGTGTATATAAATATATCTACATTTAAATAGATATGTCATCTAGTTAGCAAAGAAGGAAAGTCTTTCATAGAAATAAGGAACAATAACCTAGAGGGTAGGACAGCAGATACTGCCCTCACGCTCATGGGTTTGCACACTTGCATTTTGTCCTTGTTCCCACACTTTAATTCTGTAAATCTCAAAGGTAATACTAGCTTACAGTAGCAGGGCATAGACTGAGCAAAACACACTGCATCCCGGCAATCCCTGACCAGCAGGGGATACTCTAACCATTAGTTTTGAGCAGCCCAGAGTTTTAACTTTCTGGTTCAAGTCTAGGATTGCCTTTCACCTTTGCAGAGAATCCTTTGCCAGCCAAAACTTGATTCCAGTTGGAATCTGTCCCAGAATTCGTAGGAATAAGTATGCATGCATTTTCTTTGATCCTTGTTAACTGTGTTCATTAAAGGAGAAAACTCAGATATAAATTAGTTACTAATTTCTGCTAAATGTCAGTGGCAGCAACAGGGATTGTATCCAGTCTGCTCACAGTCCTTGTTCTAAAATAAATAAACCTATAAATCCAGATCTTTCTAACATGAAAACATCCATTGTGCTCAGAACCTTGTGTCACATATGTTTCCCTGGTGTCCCCCTTCCCAAACCAGTCCCATTTGTCAATCCTGCAGAAAGCCTGCTAATATATGTGCAAGTTCCTTCGTGAACATATGTAATATACATCATTAATAAATTCTACACAGTGTGGAAACTTGTATTGAAAACCTAGCTACTGTTTCTGGCCCCTTGCTAGTGAAGACAGGCCATGGACAGCTTGCAGGATACCCCTTGGCAACTCGGTAACTGGTTTTGGATCTGGGTTAGTTATTTAAGTTGTAGCAGTTCAGGATAGCCGGTTTCCCAGGAATCAGTAGCAATCTTCCTGTGTGAGCTATTTTGGCTTGCCCCTGGGGTGAGTCAGATTCCTCATACAGCTTCATTAAGCTCTGTTGTCTCAAGTGCAGCTTCTAGCGGCTCTTCAGATCACCATCTATCTGTGAACTTGTAAGAAACTACTGTGCTGTGCCAGTATGTATTGGGTGATGGAGTAATAGTCGTAGTATGCAGTCCTGATTGGTTTGTCTTTCAGATGTATCACATCTATTTTTCACTCTTTTTTGCTAGCTAACCTTGTGAGTTTCTGAGTTCCCTTAAGGGTTTCTTCTTTCTGTACAACTGCTACACTTCAAAGATAGCTGGGTTGCATCACGAAGAACATCCCCAACCTATGGTTCATGGTACTGTACAAATACATTAGCAGTCGCCAACATATTGCTGATATGTTGCAATGAGTTTGGGGCCCTTGAGGAAAGAGACGGTATCCTGCATCACAGGGCTGATTCCCAGAAGAACTCTAGTATGGATTTTGCTTGGAAAATGGGAATAGATGTTTGGAGACATATACCAGTTTCAAGAAGCACACTGTGGATTCCGATAAGTTGATAGTAAAACCATTGTAACAGGAGAAGTCAGCTCTCCTAACTTGAGTTTGCATACTGAACCACAAATCACATGGATATCTGTCAGTTTTGATATATGGTAAGGCTATAATCTGCATGTCTGATTTATTAAACAATCCAATTCTTAATTTCTTTGCACCACACCTGCATACCGTTGTTCTGTTTGTTTAACCTGATGGGACAAATATGTTTGCACAATCAAACTTTGAAGATCTTAAAAGTCTGGGATTAGTCCAAGAAAACAACAAATAATAAGGCTAGACCTCAAGCCAGGTGTACAGTCATGAGCATGTCTCATGCTGTTAGGACTTACCACACAGTACAGCAATGTGGATGTCAGAATAAACACATTATCAGAGGTGAAGACCCTCTCAAGGCTGTATCTTTTAACTGATATAATAGTTTTGTGTGCTGTTGCTCGTTTGTTACTCAGTTTGTGTCTTGATACACTTTTAGATGGCCTTTACTAGTGCTATTTGCCTTTTTGTAATAAGTGTAGCAAAATTCTTTTCCCAGAACCATCTGTACAGGGCTGAGTGGTCTTTCTTGGGAAGGAGTATGTGCTAGGGCATTCTCATGGCATGCCTTTTGCTCCTGCATTACCCACAGTGCTCCACACTGCTGGTAGTTTCCTCTCAAGCAAGGGGATTTCTCAGTTTTTACTCCCTGGGAAACTCTGTTTTGCATTGCCAGCTTGTTCCAAAGCCCAAGTGTTTCCCAGCTGTTGGACCACCTCCTGGAGACAATTAGCAGATAGCAAAATTTTCAGCATTTGTCAAGATCTCCTGATCTCCTAGATTGTTCCAAGGGTTGACCAGAAGCTAAGTTGGTGAAAGGTGGCAAGAACAGCTACAAAGAGCAATGCTGTCTTTAGCTATGGCCCCCACTTAACCCAAGAAGTCTACTAGATTCTTACTTTTTTTCCCCACATCTTTGTTCTCGAAGAACCACATTGAGTGCATTATATTGAAGTATGCAGAATCTGTGCTATATATATGTGTGTGTGTATCTATATAATATATTTAATCTTAATTGCATATAGATTAGGAAAGGGTTATTGTGCAAGCTGCAGAAGATTATCTTTCTTTGCCTGCCCATCTTGTCCTTCTTGGCACACCAATATCATAAAGCCTGCAAGAAGCAGGACAACTACAATTTAAAATGCCTAATATCCCTCCCTGTTCCCCCAAACAGTTCCACAGCCTTCTGCTGCTTCAGCTGACATCAGATTAAAGGAATGATTAAGTCCTAAATGCCTTTCTTAAGACATTATGAGATGTATCAAAGAACCTAATCCTTTAGGTTTAGGGTGCTTGCCTCTAAATAGGCAATAAAAATCAATTACGCTTTTGCACTTTTCCTTCCCTGTGAACATCATAGCATTTATTTCTAGTTGCCCTATGCTGCCAAAAATACCTTGTGGTTTCCAGGAATATTTAAGTCTTCGTGCTTTTCTCTTCATTGCATTTTCCTTAATAGTATGAAGTCAAAGGTATGGGAGCACAGGAAAATCACAGAGTGAGAAGCTTTTTCTGCCACCGTGGAACATTCTGAAAACAAAGTGGCTGATTTATATCCTGCCTGAAGTCAGACAGAACATCTCTCTTCTCTCCCACAGGCTGCTTGCAAAGTCAGAAATAGACTGATCATTATCTGCTTCTCTTAAGTCATGATTTCCCTGTTATTTTGCTCTTTTACAATTCCAATTTTGTGGGGCAGCAGGGGAAACTCCCCTCACTCCTGGGCTTTTTGTTGACCTATTACTCCTGGAAACTTATTTGTTTAGTCTGAGAGCTATCAAATTAAAAATAACAAATATGAACACAATAGACAGATCTATGATACCTATTTTCTTGTGAAACCTGTTGCTGATGCTTTTTCTGACATGAGTAAAAAGAACTTCATGAATATTTTACATGGGAAAATAGTTTTTAACATAGTTTCCTACTTACTGTCACTTTTTTTAGATTACAGCCTGATATAAACTTAGCATTATTTCATGTGTTTCTACGATACCAGATTTAAGACAGCAGAAACGATGAGATACATTGTTCATTTGTAAGTGGTTTTGGTTCTTACAGCCAGCATATGAACCAGAGAAGAATGCCCTCATGGCAATACAAATGCTGTTTGGTGGTTAGGGAAATAGCTTGCAAGTCAGACATTTTGCCATCTCTTTCCAGCCCTTTCACTGATCTGGTTGCTGAGCTGTGATGATGATGACCTGCATTCCAGTCTGCGGCCCAGCAGGGAGAAGACAACAGTTATCCTTAGAATAGCGCCTTATAACAGTAGTATGAACATTCAGGATTATTGGCAGTAGCTCTGATAAGATGACAAAGGTTTATTGTATGAACTGGTGTGTGGTGTACAGGTTACGCTGTGGAACTTACACTTGCATGAAAAAACAGCCATTCGGTAATGCATAGATCATCGCTGTGGTTGCCTCCATAAGAAAAAGCCCATAAACGTAATGTAGATTTTCAGTTCTAACTTTTGGAGATTTTTTTTATTTGATTGGATCAAAAGTTGGAGATGAAGAGAGAAGATGGGCTCACCTGGCAGGAGGTAGAGGGTCGTTACTTTGGGTTTAGTCTTCCCAGTAGCACGACATGATATCATAACTGCTGTCATTTATGTCCAGCTGAGTTAAACGCTGGTGTGGGTTGAGATCTGCAAGCAAATCTTACAGTCTTCAGACAAGTGTCAAATGCTGGCTGTTAGGGAGAAATGAGTTCTCCCTCTCCCCAAATTCTTCTTTCCTTACTTTACTGTAAAACTAAAAGCGTGAGGCTTGTCTACATGCCTCGGAAGGGTGTTGTGAGTATTAGCTAGATAAGATCAGCTTTCTTATACAAATATGTAAATCTACTTCTAAATACTGAGTATGATTTATGACAGCGAAGCACTTGAATGGCAGCCCAGTGCCTCTCCTTATAGTACAGCATATACAAGACTTGTTCCTACAGGGGTGCAAGAGGCTCGGAAAAAAACAAGCTGAAAAGCAAAAACCAAGAATATACGAGAGGAAGTAGGGCAATCATAGCCTGTCCAAAAATGCCTTCTGAACCAGTAGTCTCCTATCATTCCCCAGGAGACCGCATCTTTCTTATTAGAYCCTTGACACTGTTTACGGCTTGGGCTTGTCCTGCAGCAGGTCATGGAGCTGCGAGGAGCCAAGCCTGCTAGACTGGAGCACAACAGTTTTGGTTCTGCAATCATGTCTCTGCCCTGATGGGTCTCGTAGCAGAGATACGAGCATATAAAACTGTCCTGCCCTGTTAGGTTTTTGAAGACAACACTAGAAGTTTTAAGATAACTATGCTCCTAACTGGATGCCTGACCTAAGTTGTGAAAAGCTACTGTGGAACAACAGAGCTTGTTAATGGTTTTCCAGCTGACTACAGTCACCAGTGAAACCTTTCAAAGGAAGGGGTATGCTCTGGCTGATGTAATAGGATTCAAGAAACTTCCTTTCAAGCGCCTTTGGTTCACTCATAACATACAATTTAGCATCACTTGTTACTAATGTGAAAAAAAAAACATATCGTTGTGGTGATTTGTATCATGGAATTGGCCAAAAATCTTGTGAGATACATGTTCTAGAAGAAAGCAGGTACTGTTTACCTCTGTGTTTACCACCTACTGAGGTGCACAGTTGGAGGAAGGGCTCTTCCTAAAATTATGGCTGATCGTCAAATCCCTTTTGCAAATCTATTCCACAATATAATGCATGTGTGCAAGCAAGTCATCTTGTATAACAGATATCTGGTCTTCTTTACCTCCTCTGTCCCCCCACCCCATGCCACTTCCTCTCCTTCAGACATAGCATGACACACTGTGCTAAAGAAAGATAACTGAGATAACAGAAAATGGTACTTGTTACAGTAATTAAGTATCTCAATGGATTACTGTCTCCTTTTGTTTTCTTCTAGCAGTTTCACAATACTAGCATGAGCCAAACTGAGAGAGAAAGTGCGCCCAGGCATTAGAAGGGTCCCACATCTGCTGCAGGGCTGGCCCAAGAACCACAGAGGAGTGAGTTCAGCCCCCACCTGGACAAATCCAGCCTTTCCCATTGGGCTGCCAAGGGGCTTGAAGAGTATTTGAGTCCCACTGAGCAGGTATGACTGTGCCTGCAGGGAGGCAGAGGGCAAAATCAGAGGAGGGCAAAGGAGTATCGTATTTTCTGGGGTCTAGATTGCTGGGGTCRGAGGAGAGCGTGCAGATATAATTGAACCCCTCATGTCAGCCTTTTCCATAACWTCTACAGTGTTTGAGAATTACTGGAGTAACTACTATTACCCRAAAGTGCCACAGTAGTAATACTTCCCTAATAGTCCTCCTGTCCCCTTTTGCAGTCTTTTTCCTGGCAGCCCCCAGGCTGCAAACCCTATGAGGTTGCAGCATGCGATACACTGTACACAGTTGCGAGGGTGTTTTACATGCATCTGTGTTGGTGTGCATGAGGCTGGGGAGCAGCACAAGTGAATGTGATACGGCAACTCTTTCTCCAAAGCCCCTACACAGCCCAGGAGCAGCAGCGAAGGCTTGGGACACCCAGAGCGGGGGGAYTCCACCCAAGGAAAAGCGCTATGCTTGAGCCAGCTGATATTTGCACGTAGCTGTCCCACTGCACAGGCATTTCTAGACTTTCCTCAGCCTTATTTGAAAAACAGATGCARCAACTATTGAGCCATAGGTCATAATTCTGGGAGAAATGACCACAAATCCTGAACATGATCCAAATTTAAGATGAGATTTGTAACCATGCTGCTGGAAAGCCCAGACTCRCAGAGGTGAGGGGCATGTGCACAGGGGCGGAGGGCGGGCGGAGGGGGACACTTACATCAGATTGTGCAGTTCGGCACTGAATGTTTTAAGTGCATGATGATCATTTCTCTCATACATTGCAAACTGAGGTATCAGATGAGCAGATGTTTTGTGGCTGTATCTTCTGCAGTTTAGTAAATGTGTTTGGCCTCTAGCATTCTGCACAAGAGTTTCATACTGCTATGTTGCAGAAGTGATTTAACTGGAAGGCGACTACATTTATTTGGTGCCAGTCATGGTGGTTAGAACTAAATTGATTATGTCACTTTTCACAATTACTGTATCTTTCTCTTAGTTTTAATGAAATTCTTTTGGGAGTCAAAGTATTAGATACAGAATTTTCTTTTCTCTTGCAAACTGCTGTAAACATGTTCTAGAATAGCTATCTGCAGCCTTGGGACCTTGGAGCTCTTTTTCTCGTTTATAAAAATGAATCATCATTCTTCAGCTTTTACAYTTGCTATACCTTGTGTCCAGACACACTGCTGGTGAAATACATGCACAAAGATATGAAAATAAAAGCATCACAGAAACACTAAAATCACTTGGACTTTGCACTTGACAAGACTAATACCATTATTTGCTCAACAGATACTTGGAAATCTGTCTAAAATCAGATACCGTACTGAGCCCCAAATTCATTAAGATCTGTGGATGTTAATGAGACCTTTTTGCCTGCTTAAGTCAGTAGCATGCCTGAGTATTTTACTGATTTATGAGTCAGATCCTCATAAAAAATGCTGGTGATTTTTTGTTYAGACTAGAATCCAAAGTATACAGTTAGGGGAAACTGTCTGATCTGAATCTGGAGTACAACATGTAGGAAGATATGAAAATATGAGAAAGATAAAGCAGTTACTTATTTTCTGGGTTTCATCTATGTAGGGATTAGCATAGAAATGGTCTTTTGTATTTTAATATTTATTATCTTCTTATTTTACCTCAACCAGGTGACAAATAAAGAAATGCATTTGTCTAATATGTATGATAATTTTAACTGCCTTTATGTAATTATATAAAAATGCATTTCCTGTAATTTCAGTCTTGTTTCATCATTATTAAACATGATCTAGATCTCCAGAAGTCCTTTCCAGTCTATATGCTTCTGTCATTACTGGCACGTCTCTCTTTTCCCCCGCAACCATATTAATGAAAACCTTAAGAAGAGGAGTGTCATTGATGCCTGTTTCCATGCTTCTTTGGTTCCTAGAGCCATGTCCCTTCCATCAATACCACATTTCATGGTGAAAGAAGAAAGGGTATTACATAACCTATATCTGTCTTTGAAGTCTGAGAATCTAACATACTCCAATGGAGGTGGTGGAGAAATCACCTGCTTGGGTTTTTCCTTTGTGTGAAAAAGTCTAAGAAACTATTAGTAAGGCTGGAATACGTGGCTGATGATACAGTCTTGTCCTCTGACATGTTTTCTCCCCAGCAAGGTTCCCTTTTTGCCTGTTTTGTTTCTGTTGAGATGGGCGGAGAGACAATATTGAAGCAYACCCAAGCTCATTGCAATATAGAAATATCTCAAAGACAAGATGAAATATGTCCTGAGAAAGAAATGGGAGCCACAAGATGTTCCAAATAAATAAGCCCATTAAGAACTTCTGATTAACCTTGGGTATGTTCTTGTTTTTGTATATTAAGATATTCATGAGCTCTCCACTAATTAAAATTTGGAGGGAGAAGAAGAAAAGTGGCTTGGAGCAGGAAAATCTGCAGCCTTGCAGGAAAGAAGCTAGCAATTTACTAAGGGTGCACAGATTGTCAAAAAGTAAACCTAATGTAGAAAGAAAACACAGAGTTAYTGTTTGAATCTGCAGTACACACATCTTTCTGTTATTACCCAGTGGTCAGAGTGAAACAAAAAGATGTTGTGAAAACATTCACATCTGCGAACAGAAGCCTTCTGTATCTTTACCAGCAAAACACTCGCCCACTCTGCTCTTTGAAAGCACGTGTGCATTTTGCTGTAACATCTTTCAAGAGGGAAATTCATTGACTGGAGCTTTGCAGACACAGAAATGTTCTCGCGCGTGAATAGAGGATGTGCAAATCTTTCAGAGTGCTTCAATGCTACAGTGTCAGGAGCGTTTACAACCATAACTAACGCCAATGGCTGAATAAGTCCCAGGAGTTGGAAATACAATKTCAGCGCTACTATTTTTACCTTCTCCTTGCCTGGGCTCCTTCCTCCCAAATCTTAGCTGAAAAATCAGTCAAGCTTTGGTTTTGACCAATTTTTAATTATTTTGTACAGCTATGAAATAAGAATGTATATAATGTAAAGTATATACAATAAACTCTTGAATACTGTTGGAGTTCATGTAAATTATTTTTATTGATTTTTAGCAATTGTTAATTCTACCTTTTATATTTCATGTGCATAATAAATACAATAAATAATTTTCCCCTTTCCTGTTCTCATCTCAGAGTTTTGGGTTGGTAAAGCTTTTAGTTTTTCAAGCTGTATTTTTTTTGATCGCTTGATAGGTTTTCAGGATTTCAGTCAAGAACTGCTTCACATTTCCCTTGGTTTTGGACTGGCACTGATTACTGTGTGACAGGTGCTGTGATGGAAGAAAGCAGAAAGTTTGGGTTACTAAACATTTTATAAGGAACAAAGCATAGCACGTAGGGTTTAAAATATACRTTGGAGGTAATCAAGGATTTCAAATATGATTCCTAAAGAGCTGTTCCTTGAGTGGCGAGCGTGAGAGGGGCTGGCGGATGCRCGCGCTGTGAAACTGGATTGCAGCGCAGTCATAGCTCATGTCGCTTCGACTAGGCTGCTTCACTCARTTACACAACAGTTTTGCTCCGTGTAAAAATAAAAGGTGTTTCACTGCTTCAGAACGGGGTGTAGAGGAGTTTTTGCCTTCCGAGCAGTGTCGCTAGGCTGAGGATGCTACCGGCGGCAGTGGTGTTTAGTGCCTAGGCATCCTTGAGGAAGCTGGAGCTCACGTGGGTCTAATGCTCTGTGGAAGGACAKAAGCTGACTGCAGCCTGTGCCGAGCCCTGCCGCTGCTGCGCGCCTCCCCCGTGGTTTCACAGCAGCATTATTTAGTGTAGCAGCACCTTCTGRAAAAGGAAAATAGCAAAGCGATCTAAATGAAGCTCCTTTCCCAGCGTGCTGCTTGGAGACGGCAAAGGGCGCAGGATGGGACAAGGCATCTCCCCGTTTCCTCGGGCAAGTTCAATAGCTTTCCACTCCCCACGTGTGCTCCAATGTCCAATCTGGCCTCTGTATATAAGAGGCATTAAAACACACCTGAACTTAATCAAACAACTACAAGTATTTAAGCTATAAAAAAGCCTCTCTTTTGTAAAAGATAAATATCTATAGAAAAATAAGAAATTTCTTACACCACAGAACTTTCTGTCCAGCTGGCTCTGGAAGGATTGATGAAGCCACTGAAGGATTTCCTTTGACTTGGTRTTGGTTTTCATCATGCGTTCGGTCCCTTCCACAAAGCATGACAACTCGTGGCCAGCCTGTCAAACAGAGAAGGTGTCGGAGAAAGCTGCCAAGCGGCCAGGATGCGTTTTGTACCCAGCTACCAAGGGAGAAGAAACGCGTATTCCTCAACAAGACAACACATCACAACAGAAACGTAACATAGCCTGTACTGTCGGGAGAACCGACGCGAGACCCGGGGGTGGCGTGAAGCGCCAGGGCGTCGCGTCTGCGGGCAGGAGTACCTGTCACAGCTCACRGAAAGCCTCCCGCCGTAGGGCACGCTGTGGGCAGCGGCGTTTCTGCTAACGCTGCCTTCCCCCTCCCCGTTTGAGGAGAGGCACGCAGACGGAGCGGCGTGTGGAGGCACGGCGTCCCCGGGCCAGGTTTGCAAAGGGTTTCCTAACCGTGAAGCCGGGTCTCGGGGAGCTTCTCGACGCGTGCACCTGGAGCTGCAGATGTGCACATCAAGCCCACAGAGAGCTTCTGCCTAACTCGGGGCTTGGCTAATTCCACGGCTGGTGGAAGGACTTCCGCTTTTGCCCCTCCGGAGGGAAAACACCCAGCTCTGTTGTCAGTTATTGCTCACATATGAAAAATCTTCCTCATAAGTGAAAGCAAAACTTACATGAGGAGCAGAATGAACAAGCTTCAGCAGAAGCAGACACTACTTAACTTCTTTAACACTTACAGTAACTTAGAAAAACAGAGTGTTTACTTACCTCGGGAATAGAAAGACATAAACATGACTGAAAATGAAAAGAGTGAGCATTAAAATTCAGCACTGCTAACACTTAATACACAAATTGCTATTTAGTTTCGTGATATCCTCAAASCTGATTTACTCACACTGGCAGCAGGCTCCTTACATGGGCAATTTACAGAATTTTTATCCTGCACATTTTCAGCTTGCACATTCTGAAAGAATAACAGGATAAATCAGTATTTATTATCACATCATTTACAAGTATGCATTTTTACTGAATTAAGGTGCTAAAGRACCACTTACAAGCAGATGATTTGTAAAGCGGATAATTTCGCTGACTTGGCAATTGTGCGCTTGCACAGAGAGCAGCAAACAAGAGAAGAGCACGTATGACAGCATGCTGGCATTCACCTGCACCTCGGTCTGATGGGTGACAGAAGAATAGGAGGACACTCCTTTTAATCGAGTCTGCACAAAATTCCCATTCTCATATGGAAAAACCCAATTATAAAACTGATACCAGGTGCCCACTATTTTTTCCCACTAGCTTGGCCAGCATTTTAGAAAAATCAAACGTGGAATTGAGTCACCTACTCTAGTGACTTTTCTTTAGTACTGTGGAAATTCACAAATGCTCCTCAGAAGTGATTAATTTGAACGTTATAATAGCACTCCCCAACAGGAAACAATGGTCAAAAATCTTCTACGAAAGCATTTTTTTTTTCAGTTGTGGGTTTTGTCTCTTGTGTTTGTGTAAATCGTGGTTCCATGAAAGCAAATAGACAATRAAGTTCAGCATTGCCAGAGTTCCTCAGAAGACAAAGTGATGCTTGACAAGCTCGCGCTCCCCTGGATGCAAAGCAAGACCTTTTGCAAAGAAYGTTGCTGACGCTGCAGAACTCAGTTTCCCAGACCAAGGGAGACTACCCAGTCTGGAGCAGTGTCTGGAGAAGCTGCCTGGCTGAATTACAGCTCCTGCACCCGGTGTACAATCCCGTAGTCCTTGATGCTGAGCTCACCAACGCTGAATGTAAATGCACCAATACAAAGCTACAGATCAGGCCCTCCAAATGCCAAAATGCAATGTGCTGTTCCACTCTCTCGCTTTGAAGGAGAAAGAACTAGATGCAAAAATATTCCTAAGTGACCGAAACAATATTGGCTTGGAAATTCTGTCAGGTGAAGTCTCCAAATCAGGTTAAACGACTGATACAGGTTTCTGTGGTCCCAGAAGTTTTCTTTTTTTGAGTGGCAGTCACTGGCAGAATAAATGTTATCCCGTCTGATTTCTTTCAGATGATCAGCTTCATCTTTTAACCTTTCCTTCCTTCTAGTGTGCCTCAAAGCTCTCCTTTAAAAGCTTTGACMTTTTGCTGGTCAGCCTGGCTGAAAGCTGAGTGGGCTCTTTCTGCAAACTGTCCTGCAAAGAGAGAACATCAGTTGCAATCTGCTTTCTTTTCTCTGGCATTTGCCTGTCGTTTGGGTATTTCTCCTCTGCTAGCTGCCTGCACTGAAAGGGGAAAAAAAGCTGCTCTGTCTTTTCTACCCCTGCCAGCACTGCAGACCTTCTCCGGGCTGGGGTGGATTCTTCATGCCTGTTCCGTAAAGTTCTTCCTTAGGTGGTTTTGCGTGGGAAGTGTACATCCCATTAGGCAGATACAGCTCTCAAACAGGCCCAGAGGAACAGCTAGCTAAAGGCAGATGCCCTCCCTTGGCAAGCTAAAGCTGACAGCAGTGCACCAGTGTTTGACTGGAGCAGGATGCATGCAAGAGCGTATTGCAGGGATGGGTGGTGTTCACGAGCCAGGCAATGGCATCTGTCAAGGCGTTTGGCTTTCTGAGAAGAGCWAAAATCATTGGTTTGTGATCCAGAGTATGTGATGCCTTGCAATGCAGTAAAGAGGCTTCTCTGACGGGTAGGTGTCGCTTGAGGAAAGAGCTTTTGGCTCACACAAAGCAACGTTTCCTGTTTCCTAGGCCAGCACAACCCCATGGCAGGAGCTAGAACTGTTGGAYTGAAGCATCTATCCCATCACAAAATAACGGGTGTGTAACACTTGTGGGACAGTTCTCAGATGGCTGAAGAAGCAATTTTACCATGGTTTTAAAGAGCAGAATTCACAAGCATCTTTGATTCCGCCAAGCTTGTGTAAGGGACATTGTAAGAAGCCATGGGGAGAGTGGGGCAGGGCTCCGGGAGTGTCTGCTTCATTCTTGTTTTCAAGGAAAGTGTGTCCATTAGAAGTAAAATTTTGCCTAGTAGCTGGTAGGCTGTATTGTTGCAAGAACTTTACAAAAATGGGATAATACAGTTCACTSATGGACCTCTTTTCTCTTTAGGAATAAAGTTGCAATATAGTTGCTATGCTCTGTAAGTGAAAATAATTGGTAGCATMAACTACACAAGAGGTACATAGTTAAGCCCTTCCATACATGAGACGTAGTTATATTCCCCAGGCAGCCAATAGACCAGATCTGACATATTAAACATTTCATCACAGAATTAAAAAGGCCAAGCCCAAATCTCCAGTCATCTGCGAGTGTATGAGCAAACTTGATTTTGCATCTGTTAACTTCTTCCTGTGCTACAGCCCAAAAGGACAAGAGCTGTATTTTTCTTACCAGTTCAGAATCAAAGTGGTAGAACTTGCAAGGAACGAAAGGAAATGGCCTAGGTGAGTGCTCTTGATCTGGCAGTTGGGAAACCTACGAGATTTTGGAAAACAGAGAACTGCTCCTTGCAATGTGAAGCAAAAAAACAAAATTGTTTTTTCCTGTCTTTAGGCTAGAGTGTTAATTTTATTAAGAACGTTTGCTATTAGGCTCAATAACCCCTTCTGCTTGCCATTTCTCTGCGAGTTTGTCCATACACACTTCATTAGACCTAATGCAGTCTCTACTCTTGAAACCTCCACGCAGTGGGGAGGATAAAAGGCAGCATTTTCYTTGAATTTGTTTGTTGCCAGATGAAATTGGGTTCCCAGTTCTCATTGACAAAAAATGCCATAATTAAGAGAAAATGAGCAGTGTGATCGTGAGAAAGATCTGGGATAAGGGTTAAGAGTGGTAATCTCGGCCTGAGAGGAAAACTGTCCTTCCCTTCATCCCATTTGAAGTAAGTAAAGAAGAAATATCATCGTGAGCTGCTAAGCGAGCCTTGTGATTCCACCCTGGAGTCTGCAGCTGCTGGCGGTGCCAGTGCTATCTCCATATCTTTTCATCTCCATTTAATTGCTTAGTGAGAGGCTTCTTGCACTGTTGTTCCTCCAGGGTAAATAGGCTCCTAGAGAAGCTGTCTTATATTTRCAGTGAATTAGAAATCACCAGCAGTCACACAGGCACAGAAACTAACTTTCCATTTATTGATTACAGCAGTARTGGATTAGGCACATGACTAAGTGGCACTGGTTGTGCGGCCTCTCTTGAGAGTTTAGGCTCTACTGCAGCATTAAAAGGCTGATCAAAGTCCATGGAAATCAGTGCAAGTCTTTTTAATGATTACAATTGATTTTCAGTTACATCCTGAAGAGTTACTACCTTTCTTACTTTTATAAATTGTTTTAATTAATTTTATWTTGAAAGTCTTCGAATTTCGGATGTTAGAATAATGTGGTAGAAACTTGGGCTAAATTAAAGATTTATAATGATAAATGTTTTTCTACTGAATCTTTAAATGGGGCCTTGGGGATGAGTAGTTTATGCTGCTCGAGATTTTTTGCTTGACTGTAGAGAAGAGTTCTGGTTTGTTGTTCTATTAAGGACTTTGGGCTGGATTCTGATCTTTCAGCTTTTTACCTTCTTGCATTAATAGAATCTCATCTTAGATGAATCAGCAAGTATCAGCATTAAATGCAGTGACTTAAAATAAAACTACTTTTCCCTTTTATCTGCCACTCCAGCAAAAAAACAAGCTTTTTTATATATAATCTTTAAACAGTTTTGATATTTTAAAAGTCTTAATTTTAATGACCACCTATGACAACATATTTTCATAAATATGTTGCAATTTGTGTGTTAAATAAAAATCAGCAGATTATATTTAGTTGTCATTTTCAGGTACCTGATCTCCCCWTGTTTCCTCTCTCTTAATCTCTCTGTGAGCAAACAGAGCAAAGTGTAGAGGTGAAATAGAGGTTTTTGGACTGCCACTCAAAAAGCTAGAACAAATTCATCATAGCTAAAATCCTAACTTCAGACTGCATCAGGTAGGAAGGCGACTGTTTCAACCCACATCCCTCCAAGGCCATAAAACCGCAGACTACGAGCCTCGAAAGGCCTCTTGCCAAAGCGTGCAGCCGCTGAGGTTAAGCCTGACGCTTTCCTTTCTGAAGCTTTTTGTTTTCCTTCAAGCTTTGTGGCTGGGAAAATCTCAAATTCCCCACRTACTCCAGGATGTCATCAGTAAGCAGCCGAAGGCGAGGCCAGGGCAGAGAGCTCCCTACRCTGGCCGGGCTGCCAGAGCCAAGCCATCACCAGCCCGCTGTGCCGGCTTAACCTTCAACTTGCAACTCAATGCCGGACAAAATTGTAAGATTTCAGCCCAGAACAGCTATTCGGAAAAGGTGAACACAGAAAACTCAAGTATATTGCTGTGGTCTTCTACGGGCAGCTCCCTCTGGCTCCTTTGGAAATCCTCATCTAATGTCCCATATGTTTCTGGTTTATATGTAAGTATTTACACATGTATTCTCTTCTAATGCCTGCTGACTGAAAATGCCTCCCAAATCTCRTTGCAAGTGAAACTTCCAAGTCAATATTTTAGCCTGTATTGGGGATAGTCAGCATAGATGTCAGTCTCAAGAGAGAATCTGCAGCTCGCTGTAGTGTTTCCAAGAAACTCTCTATAATTTCTTTATGTAGAAAAAATGATTCCCTGCAGATGAAAACCAAAGATAATATACAGTTTGGTTTAAGCTTGCTGGGTACACTTACCAAGACGCAACAGCTTGCAAAAATCACACATGAAAAGATGCTCTTAATAGTTTGATTTTCCAGAGATAAGGTGGAGGGTTTTTTTTTTTTTTTTTTTTTTTTTTTGTGCTTTCCTTTCAAGTAAAGATGACATATACTACGGTAGAAATAAAGGAAAATAGAGTCATGCTAATTCTTCCACAAAAACCTGAACAAGCGTAGTAACATTGCCTATGATACAGAGATGTAAAACCCAGATGAGCTCGGGGAAGACTCCAAGCGCTGGCTGTGGCCCATGGAAGGGGGCAGCAGCCCTTCCCGGGAGCCCACGCATGGGCTACAGGACTGGCTCAGGGCTCGCATCAGCGTCTGGAGGTGACAGAGCCCTGTTATTTTTGGGGGGGCTTTAGTCAAYTTGAAACCTTTTAAACTAAATAAGCAGAACAATGAGTGGTGCTCAGGAAATAAGTGAAGTAAGGGAAATGGGGTTTTCTGGAGAAATAGTGAAAATAAAAGAAACATTTGCCAGTATTTTCAGCTATCGGGAGAGAGAACAGAAGCCCCAGGAAGGCGGCTCGGCTGGCTGGTTCTGCTGAGCTGCCCCAAAAGGCGCCCAAGCGAAAACTGATGCTTGTGAGCCACTGCTGCAGCACACGGGACAGGACTGGGGCTATCGTCCCAGCGTTGTCCGTCACGGACACCAATGGTGAGTGCAAGGGCAAACACAAGTTGACCAACCAGCTCCACAGGGAGCTGCAGAACAGCTTCGCCAGCATGAATTTCCATGCTGGACGCTTTCACCATGCAAAAATAACTTTGAGAAGAAGCTCCAGGGGCACCAATCTTCTGGAGAATTACTCTATTTTGAACTGAGCCCCCTGTGTGGAATTAGCAGGGAAGAAGGATAGACAGCATTTCTTCTGGGAACAGCCCAGGAACGATGGCCTTCCAGCCTACAGGCGCTGGCTCCCAATCTCTKCAGGACTTCAAAAACTGAAGCATTTGCAATTTACAGCTGCAGCTGGCAGATACTGCAATTTGCTATGGCTGGCAGAGATTGCAATTTGCTGACCTSGCTGCTGCTGTTCCCAGCCTGCAGTGAGATCAGTGGTGGGTAACTGTGAGCCTAGGGAGCAAATACCTTGGAGCACGTCTGAGAGGGACCTTCAGAGCTATGCATTGTCCCTGTTTCATGCAATAGTACAGTCATYGGAGCTTTCTAGGATTTTCTAGCAGGGGAATAAAGCTTTCCATGCTGCAGTAATGTTTAGCAACAGCTGAGGCATCTAAAAGCATGAAGCCCGGAAAACAATATGCCAGCTGTACTAGCTTTGTACATGTTGCAAGTGCACCTCACGCCCAACAGTCTCCAGAAATAAGCAGAGGAAAGCAGGCACTGGCAGCAAAGCTCATCAATTCCCTTATCTTTTCTAACTTTTCCTGATTCCATTTTGAGCATTACTAGCATATTCTGTCCTCACTTCAGGATCCCCTTTTGTGGGTCTAACTGCTTTCATACCATGAAAGATAAACATTACTGAATAGCTCTCATAGCAGAAGTCCACTCACCCTTCCTTGTTCCTCCTGCTGAGAGATGACCCAGGGTTCTGGATTTTGCCCTCAGAGCAGCATTCAGCAGAAGGACGAATGCACAGGACAGACAGCACAAAGCACTTACTCCATGGCTGCAGTGGCTGAACCCACTAARCAGCTTGATTCTGCACGGGAACCCTTTAAAAACCTGTTTGATGGAAAGCTGTTTGATGGAAATGCAGCAATCAGAATTAGTAGAGTGAGCACAGATATTACTTCACACCTAGTTGCATGAGTAAGAATAGGCTGGCCTTCTTCCAAAGGAGTTGGCAGGATCTGCTAGGTTATGGCTAAAGTAGGCCGTGTGAATGATAAAATGCTTTGAAATCTGGGGATGTAGACTATGAACTGGTCCAGTCCATGAAGAGGATCTATGCGAGTCCTGAGGTTCCTGCACCAGATGATGTCCTAGTAGGTGCTAGTCTTAAAGCACTGGGTGGTTGTGGCAGGACAATCTCTTAGCCTGTGCTTTTTCAATTGCAAATTCCTTGTTTTCTCAAAACCTTTTTACTGTAGGTAACCTGGGAGTGTTCATTGCTTTCTCTATAATTAAAGAGATTTTCATATTCCTGTCAGAGAGTTGGTCATCTACAGTCCAGTAGACCTGGTGTTCCCCCTATACTATCAAAAAATTATGGATTTAGCCAATGCTTTRTATCTTGCAGTGTAAACCTCATATAGGAATGCTGAGACCTACTTAAAAAGATATTCTCCTTCTGCTGTATGTATGGCACTTAACAGGTTGTTTCAGTAATGTCTGCCTGTAGTGCTGTAGTGGAACGGGTAGTTTAGGAAAACTGCTTTGGAAATTACTGTAAGTAAGTGMCTAAATTTTCCCTCATTGTATGGCTTAATTACCTTTGCAATCTACCTCCGGAAGGATACTCTGCGTGTTACTCATCCAAGTTGGTAATTATCAGTGAGTATTGCTATAGCTGTATATAGAGAAAGAAAATAAACTATTCCTATTTAGTTCATATTAAATTTAGCAGCTTGAACTTCCTATTTCTCTCCTTGGGTGTCACCATTTCTTCTGACTATGCACTTTAATTTTTTTTTTCATGGATACAAGACATGCATTGGCTTTCTTGGCTTACATTAATGCAAGGAGAGTTTAGGAGAGAAATCACCACCATAACATCTTGTTGCTTCCTATACTACAAAATAAAGAACTTTAGACAAACTGAGGACATGCGTTATGTTTAGTGGCTGAAAAGAGTGCCTGCTCCTACCTCACTGATTACAATTAAAAAAAAAGAGAAATTCAGATGGGGACTGTGATCTCGTCTGCCCCCACAGTGTGAACACACCACATAGGGCCTAGGAGGGTCTCCCTAGATGTGAGAAAATCTGTCTGGCTCAGAGCCATCCCAGCCAGGGTTTTAGACRTGCTAAAAACCACGGGAGCCACGTTCCTATCTGAGCTGTGAGCTGCAGGCCAGGCTTAATCTCTGACCAGGCTTATCTTTAATACAGGCTTCACATTCAGTGATGGTTTCTTTGAATTCAGTTTGCATGGTGCTAGAGAACATGCCACTGGCAGCAGATCAGTGTGGCCACAACGCTTTATGGTCTTTATGCCAAATTACATTGACRGAGGGGATTTTTGTGAAGTCCAGGGACAAAAATACCAACACATGAAATTAGTGCCCCATGCAAGGGATTTGGAACAGTTGACTAAGTATGACTGTTTGCCTGCCAGGTAAGGCATTGCTTTAAAATCAAATCAACAGGCCCCCTAAGAGGATTCCTTAGAGACACTAATTTCTATTGATAGAAAATAATAATATCKCTGAAAAATAATGTGTTTGATAGATTGAAAAAAAAGGCATTACAAAACACAGCTGTGTCAASTTTCTCTGAGCACAAGTTTCAGTTGCCATCCTTTACGTTCTTCCAGATGTGGGACTGCCCCAGCTGTGGGGTTCGTCCTACCCTCTCTTCTGAGCTCCGGTCCCAGGCGCCAGCCAGTCAGCACCCTGGGGTGCAGGTATGAGGTCCCAAGGCTCAAGAGGCTCCCAGGAAAGGACATGCACATGAGCTGMGTCTTAGCTAAAACCGCCTCTTCTTCCATTACCCAATCCCTGACACCATGGGCCTCATGCACCCGCCTGCCATTGAATCTCTCTCTCAATGGCAYTTACTACTTTGCCTATTTACAATTTATAAGCAAGATTAAATTGGGATCTATTAAGATCCATCACAGTGATGGGTTCACCCACACCATAAAGTGCTATTCTGCAAATTCTGCTCCAAGCCTGTCTCAACACTGCTGGTTTGGGGCAAGAGTCAAACCAGACCTCCGTGTGGCTGTCAGGACTTCTGTCACTCAACAAGTCTGAACAGCAACGCAGAGCAAAACTCCTGCATCAGCCCAGTGTTGCTTTGCCTTATTGGTAGATTCTCTACAGATGTTAGCCTCATGAGGGAGTCGTCAGCTGSCCTGCTGAGAGCTGTGGTTGTGCCAGCCAGGGCATGCCTCCAGCACTTCCAGGGCAAGGAGGTGACAGGCAAGGCCAGGTCACTCTGAAATTACTCTGGGTCACATACTCTCACCTCCGTGTTTGCCCTTAGGGTACTCTGGTCCACCCCATGATGAGGGCTCTTCCATTAGGAGGGAAATGTGGGTGCATTTGGCAGCAAATCTGGACTTGACATGTGAATGGAGCAAGAGAGAAAGGTGTTCTGGTAGCTTGAGCAATCAATGCCGGTGTGCTTCACACGGACTTTCTCTCCCTGTCCTTGCTGTGGATGAGGATGCCATCGTGTGGCCAAATCTTTTTACTCACTTTCCATTTTATTTTCCTCTAGTTATATTAAAAGCTTCTCTCCCCTGCTCTCCTTCAACRCTAGCTGATGCATGGCTCTGTCTGAGAGCTCCTTCCAGCAGGCATCCATTACATCAGTTTTGCCTGAATGAATCTTGGGGATCTATCTCAAAATTGGTTTCATTGTACGGAGAAAATCAGAAAAAAWTATCATACAATTCTGACATGGGCTGTACACACAGATGGGCACTGAAAACACAGAACCTACGGGCAGTATAATTCAGCTCATTGCAAACCTCATCATTTTAATTCATTCATAGTCCATTTTACATAAAGTAGTCAGCTGAAGCAGTTTATTTGCAGTGAAGAAGCAGTTTTTCCAAGTATTATCCCTGGAGTCATATGATATTACACACCTAGAGAACACATTATGTGTATGTATTACAATAGGTAACGTGGAAAGAATGACTTTTAAAATATGGCCCAAAAAAATATTTGTGTGAAGGCTCATCAATTTTATACATATTATTTATTAAAAACAGTTTCTCTTGTTCTTGCCAAGCTCAAAGGAGCTCAAACCTCCTACCCTACAAGTCCTGAGATGAAGCAACACAAACTTTTTTTCTACCACTCTTTAGGTCCTGTTTGGGGGGAAGCAGGGGTTAATCTGGGCCCCAACAGAGAGTTATGCATACTGTTACAGGAGACCAGGGCACCCATTTCTGAATACTGCTCTAGACCCAACTTTTCAGGCACTGTTTGCTGGGATTTGGGAGTCTTCAAGTCTCTTGTCCACAGTTACTGTTCCTCTATTCCTTGAGGGACAAGGATGTAGGAGTTGCTCTTTCCTTTTCCTCCTTTTACGGAACAGAGCTGAATGGCTACTCCAGATGTCTCCAGAAACTTTCATTGAGCGCATCTACTAAAACTGCCATTGTTGGGCTTCTTTCCCAGAGCTTCTCCAGAGGAAGATGGTGAGATCTGTGTGTTTTCCACAAGACAGCATTGTCCCAAATTCTTCTGCGGTGCACTTCCCTCAGCACCGGAGGCTATTACCTGCGACCTCTCCTGCGAGTGCCACCAGAGACTAGTCCCAGCAGAGCTGGTTCTCCTGCTTTTGGCATCAGAAGCCCCATGCTTAAAAAATAAAGCATGGAGATTTTTAACAGCGTAAACAGAAATAGTCATGATGATGCAAGATCTTGAGAGTAAATGAAAGACTGAGGTAGACCAAAAAAGACCTGGTTCTGCCCCTACGGGTAGTTGTATGGGTAGGACTGCAACAAAGAGCTGCAGGTCTGAAGCTGGCCCATACATTTTGCAGCATATAATGTGAGATAAAAYCTGCATCCCTTAAAGAGGCTTCATTAGGCAGTGGCCTTTTAAGGCTGCAAGGTGATGCTTGCAGGATTTGGCTTTTGCCAAGATGGACTATCAAATCAGAGAAATCAGACTGTCTAAAGAGATTCTAGGAAGTCACTGGAAGTCTACAAAGCAAGTTAAGTAAATTAATGGGCTTCTCTCTGTATGAAATACAGACTTGTTTTATTGTTTCCTGAGGAAGAAGGAGCAGCTTAGTCTCCACATTTAACATCCTCTTGTTTTCTCAATTTAATTTGCAGTTTGGATAACAAACTGTAGTTGTTGAAGTCCACATCTTTTAATGTGTTAAGTTGTGCCAAACCGTATGGAGAATTTTGTGATGTAAAACAAAAGCATTCATTCATAAGGGTAGTCATCCATTTCTTTGATCCTGAAATCAAGCTAGGATTTGGTAGAAATCCAGAACTTCCTACATGAAAAGTTCCCCTGCCCCCAGCATGCTTCCCCCTTTCCTTTCTAGGGCGGGAGATCCCTGTTTACAAAAGAAGTCAAACACTATATGCACTTCTTCAGTTGATGTCAGGTGGCTTGTTTTTAAATATACATCACCCTTCTGTGTAAAGAAAGCAAGTTTTTCTATTGGCTCAGTGGAAACATTATCATTGGCAAAAAAGCCCAATGCAGTCATAGTAATTATTAAGGTGCTTTTAGAGAATCGAGTGAAAAAGATTTCAAAAGCAAACTGGATTTGGATTTCGCTGGTGCAGGTTTGGAGCTCTCCAGTGGCCAAGTCCACAGCAGAACAGAAAGTGCAGTTCATAAGCTGAAGGTTTCTGTGGCGACAGGATTCTTAGGTCATATCGCGTGCTGGTAGCAGTGAGGCCCTCACCAATACCACACTGCTAATTTGGCTCAGGAAGGTAGCAGCCTGGTCAGGTCTTCTTAGCTACACTTGTGAAATAAGAAAGAAGGAGGTTTATAAAGCCCCACAGAAAACAGCAAAGACTGCCAAGAATAATTTTGAGCATTTAACTTCTAAAAAAGTTTCTGTAATCAAATATCTGTAATGTTACTCCTTTATACAATCCTAGGTTTATGAAGGAAAGAGTTGATAGTCAGGATTCTTTGATTAGGGTTTAATTTCGGGGCTTTGTGGATGGATCTATGATGGAAAGTATAAAGTGCACAGACTTTAATGAGAACAATATTTCAAAAATTATGAAATGGTAGAGAATATTCTCCTTTCATATTTTCATTTCTGATGCACACTAATCAAGAAAATCACAACAATCAGAATGACTGAAATGAAATTCCAGAAGATATTGAAACCTAGAATTTTGGCAGCTCAGCTAYCTACACCAAATCCCACAGATCAAAATTTGAAACATGTTTGACACTAGAAGTTTAGGTTCCCAGGTATCAGGTTTCCCTCTGACTTTCAGAAGATCTGTACAATTGCAAGGATTAATTTTCTAATTTTAATAATGCTAGAGGGTCTCTATGCGCTGACCTGGATGTTAAGGATTGGTCTCAGTTTGGTCTCTTTTCATTGCTTTGAGAGAAAGTTCATAGCCAAGAAACATGGCTGAACTCGTTGGAAATCCTCGCACTGCATTGACTGTGATGCCCCTGAAAAAGACCTGTTGGGGATGGAAAATGGTTAGAGCATAGGAATATACTGGCTATTTTAAGAAGAAGAAAACATTGAACTAAATCATGATGGAATTTTGAAGAAAACTGTGGCTTGCTTAGGAGATGCTCTCTCACTGCTAATCTTTGCTGACGCATGCACTGTAGAATGAAACCATGATGGTTTGATATCCGTATGCTCCATGTTCCCTACAGACCACCCTCTAAACCTGCCAGCAAGGGCTAGAAAAGGTAGAGGGTAACAAATGGTAGCATGCCACTGGTGGAGAACAGAAAATGGGAAATAAAAAATTTCTTCCTGTGCAGCCCTACCTCCTATCAGTCCCTCTGTCAGTCCCTCCACCCCTTTTCATGCACACACATGGATCATGCTGACAAACCTCCATTTACAACAAGAAAGCGGCTGTGCTTTCACATAGCAACTGCTCCAACTTCTCGGGTTGAGTCTACAGGTGGAAAAGACACTTTGGAACCAGAGAAGGAGCAGAAAAGCTATTAGAAGCAGGGATCTGTGCCTGGTTCAAGCGGAATAAGCCACAGGGAGCTTCTTCAGTGCCTTCCGCAGTCAGCAGCAAGAAGCAGCTCCCATCAAAAGATATTCAGAGGTCAGATGCTCCATACTACCCTTAGAGGCGTCTGTTTCTCCTCTTTGACCACAGAGGAGGGGTAGGGAAGAGTAACACCAGCATCTGGCTTAGCTCCCTGCAGCACCAACCCTCGCATATGAGCACCACTGCACAGTATGTRCAAGGGTGCGCACAGGACCACCCCACGTGGGCCTCCAGGAGTGCTTATTTACAAAATGATGGTTGTGAGGATTGGCTCTGCTGGCTCGTTTCTCACAAAATCACTCCATCAATCAGCCAAGCTAATCATGAATCTAAACACCAGGATTTCAGAATTGATGTGAACAGGAACATCAGCAAAACCAACCCCCCTCCATGTCTTACAAAGGCAGAATTCCCACAGCTACCTTAAGAACGGATTGCAGATCTTGGCTTCAAGATGGGAAGTCTTTAAAGCATCTAACCAGCATTTCCTCTGAAATACTGAGCTCACTAACCACCATATCTTGTATTCAATGCACATAAGGTGTGTTGCTAACACGTGTGCAAGAGAATCAATGCATGTTGCTTATGATTGAATTTGCAATATGAAGCTGGGATGTTATTTACTTGATTTACTAGGGGTGTGTTACTTTGTTTGAAGAGACAACATTTTCTGGGAGGAGATTCAAGGTTTTCTGGTATCCATAAAGTAACGTATGTCAAAGCCAACTTAAATAATAATGAAGATTTATGAGGAAGAGCCCAGAAGCACATATTTTTCTCATCAAAACGAACAAGAGAGCCACATTTACATTTTTTTGTGCACGCCAGACAATTATTTTCACCACCGAGAATGCTGCTCATTAATTCCCGAATATAAACAGCCAGACCTGGGTTTGCCATTTCTCAGCAACTCTCCATCAGTTCTGCATCTCCTAACATGCAGAAAGATTTTTGCTTACGAGAGAAGGGCCTGGTCATCTTACTCAGCTATCCCTCAACCCTCCTGCAGGCTTCCAGGTGCCAAGAAGAAAAGAAAGACTGCAAGCAGCTCCAACCCCAAGAGCAAGAGAACTACGTGCCTGAAATAATTTAATATTCAGGCAGAACAAGGAGGGCAGAGGGCGAGGATGAGGATGGAGAGAGAAGGGAAAATGCATGGAAATGCCCTTTTCAGCCACTTGAAGTCTTACGGTGAGACTGCACGCTAAACTGAACGCCCCCAGCAGGGAGCCTACGTCGAGCCCGAGGCACCCTCACCCTGCTCTGACCATCCAAGGGCCATCTTTAGGGTCGCTGGAGGAACATTTCTCCATGTGCCTGTGCTTCATACGAATGTGACTTTTTTGCCACTGCGCATCAAAAAAGGAACCAGACTGCAAGTTTCCGTGACAGCTGGCGTAATTTAATGGCATGTTGCCAAATATTAAAATCACCGACTTGTGACTTTGCAGGTTATCTTTCCTTTTATAACTTGTTACTTTTCCCTCAGAATGTGAAAATTGGCACTTTTGAGCTAAGAGCCGACACAGTGTTTCGATGATAACTTCAATACCCATTTAATTCAACAGCAGATGCCACAGTTCTCAGTCATCATGCCTTTGCAGCGTTGTAAAGCTGCAAACCTGCAAACCCTGCTTTTGCACCGTTCACGTTTCCCTGAGGCAAGTTTTTCAGGCAGATCAAACATCTTTCATTAGACCAATAGGTATGGCTGAAAAAAGCAGACACAGCCCTTCTTTGCACTTGAAACCGAAGCAATTCTGATTTAGGAGCATTTGCCAGCTACCCTGTTTTGGTGTAAAATGCTGCTAGGCAGTGCAAGTCGCAGCTCAGCTCCACCAAAGCACAGCCCGCAGCGACCAAACACTCCTTGGGTGCAACGGCGGTCCCTGAAATCAGTTCACATTGACTTTGGTGTGGCCAGGCCTTTTACCTCTGCATTTGTAGAAACAGTCGCAGAAGCGAGATGTTTTCACCGCTAAATTATGACGACTCAGATTATACCTACAATCAAACACATTGACATAAAGTGCTGCTTTAAGTTAATAACACCAGCAGACTATGACCCCAGGTCATTCACTTTTTCATGCACCTTATTATTCTCACTGTTATGATTTAGAAAGAATCTGCACTGTAGTTAATGACTGTCATTATTCTAATTTAGAAGTAACTGGCTTTAGTCATCTCATCTGCCTGCAGTTGGGTTTATAACAGCCATTGTGTTTCCCAATTAGAAATTAAACTGTAATACCCAGATTTTACTTCTAATACCACTTACTTTTAAGCCTTCGCTCTGGTAGCTCTGCAAGATACAGTCAAGGATCCCTTTGTACTTGTTGACATAAACTCCATCGGCCTGAAGTCGACTTTTCACGACATCCATYGGAGTAGCAGTCCCCCAGGAAATTGCTCCTAGAAAAAGGCAGACAAGAATTCCCTCCTTATCCTGACACAGATCCTCAGGCTTTGATCACGTCTGGAGGTATCTCAATAACTTCCTCTCTTATATTTTCTTGTTTGAAGCYCAGTGAACTCAGAAATTCACCTCTCACCTATCACATCCTACTAATGAGATTTTCTTATCAGGGCATTCACCCCGCTCAGGCACAGAAAGGTATCTCCGGGAGCAAAGCTCGCTGCTTCTGGAAGAAGCATTGAGACTTTTGAGGTTACACCAAAGCAAACTGCAGGCAGCCCAGATGTGCTCCCCCAGAGGAAACACTGCTGTCACAGAGCTTCTTGGGGATGAGGGACACACAGCAAGAAGGGCTCAAACTATTTCTTGGGGCAACTTCCAAAGAACTGGAAATCCTGCAATAATATTATTGAAGAGCAAATTCTGAGCWGAGAATGCCAAAGAGAAGCTGTTGCATTAGCATTAGGCTCCACTCAGCTGATCCACATTGTCACTCCTGTRTGGAAACTGTTTGCATTGGTTAGCCTGCAGCTGGATGGGGCACCTTGCCTATCTGGAAAGGTAGCSGTGCTTCTCATCTGCCTGAGATCTCTTACTTAATCTCAATCTTGCACACATGTAGCAAATACCATTTTCTGTTGTTCCCTCTTCCCCAGGCATGTCACGTTGTTTCCATTTGGAGAATTTTATGGGCTTGTGAAATTTCCCTGGATGTGGCTGCAATGCACAGCAGCGCCAGCTTGACAAGCRCTTGCTTGGACCTATGTCAGTGTTGGGACATGCTAGCAAAGCTGTTCGGATGAGCCAAGGCTCTGTTTATTTGCAGGAGAGTTACAGTGTTTTATAATCACTACTTGAGCCAAGTAATGGCATGCATTTGGGATCCTGCGATTTAGAAAAGGCAGATAGATGGGCAGCAAGCGTAAGGATGAGTTTATACACCTAAGCTTGCTGGGGTGAGGCACATGGAAATCTGGCTGGCAGGTGTCAACAGAAAAAGCAGTTTGGAGCCCGCAGCGTGGAAGGAAGATGAGTACTRTCAGACTGTTGAGGCACGGCTTCTCCTGCTGCGTGCGGCTAGGACGCACGTCCTCCCGGGACCCGCTTAACAGCTTAACGCGTTGTTCTGGGGCGTATTGGCTGCCGTGCATCACTCACAACACGATGCAGAGACTGCCGTGAAATATCCAGGGGACTTAACGCACCAGCCATTTCTCATCTTGCTGGCTGATAAAGATCTGCTAACGCAACTTCCATGAAGTCTGTCAAATCATAAAGCACAGGCACGAGGCCAGGGGATCTGGCCCCGGGTGAGGAAGGTGGTTCAGCCCCACACCTTCTCCTCGGGGCCGGTAACACGGGGCAGCCCCTGAGCCACCTCCRTAGGGCAGCCCTGTTAAAATTCCTATTGCTGTTTTGCCATTATTGGGGGGGGAATGAAGAGGGGGGGAGTGAGCTTACCTGCAACACCGCCTGCTAGCCACACAGAGGAGGGATTAGGGGAGATGGATCCGTCCGGCGTAATCCATCCGCAGAAAAACGCGTAGGGGATGAAAT
Source organism: Rhea americana (assembly GCF_003343005.1). Classification (NCBI taxonomy): domain Eukaryota; kingdom Metazoa; phylum Chordata; class Aves; order Rheiformes; family Rheidae; genus Rhea; species Rhea americana. Next base: position 4,204,750 of record NW_028186501.1, on the reverse strand, counting down.
ACAGACAATACCCAGGAACATCTCTCAGAAGCATCGCTCCCGCGCCTCGGTATAGTCCCGCTATCCCCTCTTTCTGCAAGACTGTCCTGAAACAGTGAATTGGGCCTCTGTATACAGGAAATCCAGGAACCGTGGGCTTTAATTTAACGTTTGCTGGGAGAAAAAGAAGAACAAAATAAAAGGAGAGGGAGGTACACAACTGTTATTATAACTATATACACTTTAAAAACAAACAAACTCCCCACCAAAGAGCAGACAGAAATCTCTGCCGTTGTTTCTTTAACTGCAATCAATAGCCAGTGTAGGGGGAAAAAAAAGGAGATATGTAAGGAGACTTTGTCCCATTTTTWAAAGAGCTTAGACACCTCAGGACAGATTTTCTAAGACACATTACAGGTAGGCACATGCCTAGTGAGCTTTCCAAACCAGCCCCCGTGCCCGGTTCCCRTGGGTTTTAACTTCACCCGGAGCCCAGCTGCCCCTCTGAAGGCACCTCGACGCCTTTCGGGGTCCGACCCCTCAGCCTTAGCGGACGGCGTCGCTAAGCGGACGGGAGGGAGGGAGGAGGCCGACGAGGGGCCGCGGCCACTCCTTGCTGTGCTTCTCCTACGCACGTTGCAGGATCTGGAGAAAACTCGGCTCCGAGGGGCTGCCGCAGCCGCCGCCGGCTCGCAGCGGGAGGGGGGAGACGCTCGTCCCATTCCTTCCCGTGCCGGGGGGCAGGTTTTGCCGGCGTCTCGCAGGATCTGCCCCCGGGAAGGCGGCGAGCTGGGCTCCCCAGGAAGGGGCTCGAACCGAGTTCGGCTTCGGCACCTTCCTTCAAAGGCGCTTCCGCCGGCAGCGCCGGGCAGACGAGCCCTCGTAGCCGCGGGGCAGAGCCCGCGCCCGGCTCCAGGCGCCAACCCCGGCCCGGCGCGGGGGGCAGAGCCCGCCGGTCGTTCGCCCCGCGGCCCGGCCGAGCAAACAGCCCGCGGCCGGCAGCCCTCGCCCCCGCGGCGGGGCCCGCGCGAGAGGCCCCCCGCCGCTTCCACCTCGCTCACCCAAACGGGAACGGCGGCAAGAGCCGCCCCGTCGGGGCCGTGGCGTCCTCAGCACCACCGGCGAGACGCGGGACCACAGGAGAAGGGTGGTGGGGGGGGGGGGAACCAAACCCTCCTCTCGCCTTCCTACCTTGGAGGAGCGGCTGTGTTTGCATTTGTAGCCTTATCTTGATCAGGTCCACGGGAGTGCCGATGCCGACGGACACGAAGCCCGCCACGGCGCTGGCCAGGGCCATGTCGGAGAGCGCGGGCGCCCGGGCGGCGTCCCCGTAGCGGAGCTGGCTCAGCAGCCGCTGCGCGTTGCTGAAGACGCCGAACACCACCGAGTTGTAGACGGCGATGCTGGCCAGCGGGAAAGCCATGCCCTTGAAGAAGCCGGCCACCTGGCAGCGGAGCAGAGCGAGGGTTAGAGCGGGAATCGGGGAGGAAACCGCTTGTTTTTTTGCTTTTTTTCTTTCTTTTTTTTTTTTTTTTTGGCTCGGCCGACGGGCTGCAGCGAGCGCTGCCGTCCCCGCGCCGTGTCACTCCCTGCATCCCCTTCACTCGTCTCCCCAAGGAACTAGGAACCGGCTTTTGTGCAATATGAGCCATCGAGCAATGGATCTTTCCCTCATCCCCGTTTTCACATTTCGATTATTTTGATCCCCTGCCAGAGCTAATCGGCTGCGAACTTCAGCCTCCCAGCGAAAGTCCCGGGAACGCTGCCTGCGGAGCAGCACGGAGCGACGTGAAGCCCGGCTTGTCCACGGGGCCAGCAGCATGAATCTGAACCGCAGATGTTTCTTGGAGCCAGCTCTCTGCACGTGTTTAAGTCAAAGCTTCTAATGACTTGTAAAGATGAGGCGGAATACAAGAGCTTTTCCAGAGCATCAGAAAATATCTAGAAGTCCTTCTTCTGGCCAACTTCTCTCCTGGAATCACCAAAGTCAGCAAAATGCCTCCAGTGAAGAGCTTGGCCAGCAGGTATTTTAGGAAGGGGCCACAGGCTGCTAACCAATAACAGATGCCTAGAGGAAAATTTAAGATGAGGAAAAGCATTTCTCTGGCCTCCTGTGATGTGAGGCTGGGACTGCCTGAGCTAGGGCTGGTATTCCCGCGTTTACAAGCCCTTGATGGATTTTTCTGTTCTGAGTTTCTCTAATTGCCCATGTAAATCTTCAGCATCCGTGACATGCTGAGCCAAGGTGGATGTAACACCCCACCTCCGGGGCAGACTTGGTAAGTGGCGTTTCTCACTCCGTGCCAGGGATCTGTCTTTTCTCTGCATCCTTGCTTCAAGTTAGCAAGAGAAAAAGCCGTGGGTATTTGCCGGCTCTGTCCTGCACTGGGCTTTGGATGCAGTTGCACCAATTGCACTGCTCTCTGCGCAGCTCCCGCTGCCGACACCAATTTGGTATAATTTCTACGTATATTGATTTTCATTTTTCACCAGCATATTTTAAGTAAAACAAAGTACTTACAGATTCATTTCTGTACACAGTGAGAACACAGTTTAGTGTATTTCCATATCCTTGTCCAGCTTGCAAACGAGTCTGTAAAATACATTGATGAAACACAATTAAAATCACATGCTTCCAGCCCGGGGAAAGCTCACACTATGTAAACAACATGTACTTTGCTTAGACAGTGAATCCTCGCTTGGTCGTGAAGAAAACAGAGCAATAAAATAAGACATATATGTATCCGCCCTCCTCGAACTTTGCCAGAAGCTGGGCCAAGCAGAGCCTCGGCAGTCCGAAGCCTCCAGCAACATCTGGACTCCACAGCTGGCAAGCGGCAGCGAATCTCTACGGCAGCCGCGAGAAGTGGCCTGCAAATCRTGACAAAGCCCCTGTTATTCCGCACACCTTCCCCTTCCTGCACTCGCCTGCACCTCCTGTCATTCAAGCCGCTTACAAGCGGGCCAAAAACAAACAAATATTTGTTTATTCACAGCCTCCTGCTGCTTTCCCACCCGCTGGGAAATGCCCCAGGCTCCGCATCTCTGCCCTCGCTCCCGGCCCCACCATGTGCACCCCTCTCACCTCCGCTGGCCTTGTTTTTTTTTTCCTTTTACACAGTAACCAGGTACTTAGAGTTCAAGTTAATRTGTCTTTTTGGGTAACCAAAGGCAGCGGAGCGGCCTCCCGGACTGCTCCTTGCAGACTTGCTCTTTAGCCGAGCGGTTGGTGTTAACATGCAGTGCTCGATTCCCTGCTCATGGTACTATAAAAGCTGACTCCAGTAGGGATTTCCATCAGGAAAATTGTTGTTTATATACATATACATATATATGTGTGTGTGTGTGTGTGTGTGTGTGTTATATATTTATATATATAAGGTGACAATTTTCCCAATGGAAAAATATATATATTTCAATTAGTGCAATAGGGCTGTCAGGCTGCCGTGGCTGCTGTCCCCACCAGCCAAGGTGCCAGCCTGCCTGGCTGTACCTCAGCCTCCCTGCAAAGCCACTTCCACCAGCTGCTCCTTACAGGGAGGGTGCGAGAGCAGCCACTGCAGTGCAGAGTTGGGACAGGGCATACGGAGACTTGTTTCTAGGACAGAAGGGAAAAGAAAAAGCTAGTCGTCTGCTAGGGAAAGCTAAGGCGCTTGCCTACCCGCTGCCTCRGTTTCTCTGCAAGGGAGGCACGGGCATTGCACCTGAGCAGCAAGCACAGCCTGCCCTTCGGAGGAGGCATTTCTCATGCTTTAGTATCACCTTCTGCATTTGCTGGAAGAAACGGAAGGATCGGGACAGTCACTGCAGCTTCTCAGCCAGCAGAAAAGGGTGAAAAGCAATCKAGACAAGCAAATACTGCCAGCACTTAAAGCAGGTCCTAGGTGATGTGGGGTGCACCCAGCCTGGGCGGTCCGTGCCCCATCCCTGCGTCGCTAGCTGCTGCCCATGCCCAGCCCCAGTGTTGGCGTTGGAGCATCCTTTCCCTCTCACCAGCGGGAAAGGACCTTTGGTACCCAGAGCAGCCAGGCATTGAAGAAAGCTTGACCTGTTCCCCACAAATAGAAATGATCGACGGCAAATTGAGAGTTTTCACACACTCTAGTGGCTTTTCTAATATGGTATTTTGGCACCTTCATTGCTCCCTGGGCTGTTGCCCTCAGCAGCTGTGCAGAAAGCCACCGAGGAACATTATCTGTATGTACATCGATCGTGCTCTCTCCCACCCCATGGTACGATGATCAGCTCTTGGGTCTACCACCTCTGGACRCCAGCCTGGGGCTAGCAGCAAGGCTTGGCCTCTAGCTCAGAGTCCATGGGTGCAGGAGGGCACGCAAGGCCAGGAAAGATGGACAGAGATGCATATCACATCCTACGAAAGGGGGAAGGAAGAAGATGAGGATCTTCCTTTGCACCTCTGTATCAGTAGAGACTGTCAATGTGTCAATGTCTACCCTTGGAACCGGTTGGAAAATATCTTCTTAAATCTGTCTGTAAATCCTTCCTTCTGAGGCACATTTCTCTTGCAGAAATAGCAATATTGCCTCTCGTAGCCCTGGGATAACAATTTCWGCATTCTGCCCTTACAGCATTGCCAACATAAGGAAAACACTTAAARATACACCTGCAGCAAAAGCAAATAGTTTTCCCCCTCTGCCCTTTGCATGCTCGCTTGTGGCAAAGTTCAGTAYGATTCTGGCAGAACTTTTCAGTAAATTGAACACGACATGCAGGCTGGTTTGCATCTTCAGCGCTCATCCTCACCAGAGGAACTCATACGGATCAGACAGGCCTTTTGGATGCCACTTTGCAACCGGCGCCAGAGAGAGAGATGGACTGCGGTGTACAGAAGCGTTTCTAGCAAGGCGAAATCCGCCCCGCTGACAGCAAGGGCCGCGAAGCGCCCGGACAGAGGCGACCTCCCCACCTGCACGTTTTTGAACGCTGCCTCGAGGCGGCGTGCCAAGCGTTTTACCTTAACCGTGTCCAGGGGGTGGCCCACAACGACGCTCGCCACTCCTGGCGGGGGAAAAGCAGGGTATTACACAAAACACTGAAGCAGCCCAAATCTGAGCCCTTTCTCCAAAAATTTATGTTATATAAAATGTTATATATATGWTATGTGTATATAAGTGTTATATTTCTTGCCCACGAGCAACTCCCATTTCYCTTGAGCTCGCATGAACTCACGCCAACTTTCACCCTCCCAGGTGGTGAAATCCGGGTTAGACGCGGGACTGGTGGAAACCGCCGCTGGCTGTTTGCTTGCCCAGACACGCCGTCCTGCTGCCACGGGCGCACGTGGCGAAGCGGAGGGGTGGACAGGGCAGACGGGGCGATTCCACCCCCCGCGGCCACTGCAAGTTGCAAAAGTCAAAAAAATTGGCTCCTCATGTAACTTTTTGGCAGAGGCTCTGGGTTTTCTTAGACTAAGTGAGCACATTAACCTTGCCCGCACGGGTCAGGGTCTGCAGGCTGCCTCACACCTCCCTGCCTCTTCCCGGCGCGCCGGGCGCGTTGGCACCCTGCGTGCTGCTGCAGGTGCCCCGCTAGCAGCATCCGCAATTTCCCACCTCTGCAGCACTGGCTGCATTTTAGCACTTTACGGGCTGTTAAACACAACTTGAATTTCTGTCCGTGCAAGATGTACCACGTTACCAGGGTCTCTTTGCTTCCCCCCCCCTCTTTTTTCTCCCCACCTCGATACTAATGCTACCCATTTTTCTGGTGCTTGCAGCAAACTGCCCGGCCGAGAGCCCCTGCTGCCGGGGGGCCGCGTAGCGCAGCGGTCTCGCACCCGCGCACGTCGGGCGCGGAGCAGAGCGATGCGACGCCGAGACGCTGCTTAAACTCAACACGCCGCCCAAGCGGGATGCAGCCCCGCTTGCGAGCGCAACAGAAGCAAACGCCCGCGCAGCGGCGGCCGCCTCCGCCGCCCCGAGCCGCGGCCGCGCCGCGGTTTAATTCCCCTCGGCTCCTCTCCTTGCACCTTGCCCGGCGCGGCGCTCCCCGCCGGCCGCCGCAGCGGTACTCACCGCCTACCCAGCCGGCGACGAAGTCCTGGAGCTGCACGCTGCTGCCCATGCCGGCGCGGCGCGGCGCGGCCCGGGGGCGCGGCCCGGCCCGGCCCGGCTCGGCACGGCCCGGGAGGGGGGCGGCCCGGCCCCCGGCCCGCACCCCGCGCCGGCGCTTAAAGGCAAAGCGCGGCGGCGCCGCCGCCGGGAATTTCCCTCGGGACGGGACGGGACGGGACCGGGGCGTTGCAGGCCGGCGAGCACAGGCGTCTGTGCAAATAGCAATTCTCAGTCGTCTAGCCTGGGAAAAGCCCTCTGGCAAAACAATTATTAAAATTAAAACTATTTAAAACAGCGACATCTCGGATCCTGGGTTTGGTCATGCAACTTTTAGCGATACTCGTTATTCGGGCCGGTCACACGTGAATAAGAGACTCACAATCAGCAGCGGGGGAACCAGCGCCTGCATGCATGGGGGGGGGGGGGGACTTCTGGCTGAGCCTGCCTCCGGCTGCAGGTGGGGAGCAGAGCAAATATTTCTGCTGAGCCAATATTTCTGCTGAGCCTGATGCTGCAATCGCTCGTCCTGGCGACTCTCTGATAAGGCTCCTATTTACTCTGGAGCCGTTCGTACAGAGGAACTGGAAAAGCAGAGCCTCCTCCTCTCTGTGTGCAACAGGACTTGCTTTTATGAAAGGAAGAGCCGGGATTTGCTGGTTATAAACTCTCAAAGTTGTAAATCCGGAGATAAAGAGCGCCTTGCAAAGCTTCACCCTGCTGCAGGAGAACTCTGCTCGCGTTGCTGAAATCCCGCTGCCTCATCATTTCGGAGATAGCAGCCGTTTTATGTATTTTGGCAAGGAATCAATATTCCTTATTCCCCTTCTCCGTAACATTCATGGATTTCTTATGCCTCTATCACCTGCTCTCCGTCAGTCTTCACTTTCTAAAAAGCAGGAGTGCAGCTCTGTTTAGTTTCTCTTTTTATGCAACTTGCTCCTTTTCACCTTCCTCTTTTTTTTTTTTTTTTTAATTCTTTGAACTGATGAGGCAGAACCGCAAGTGAGAGGAATACACCAGGCACTCAGAAATTTTCTGTTTTGATCTCAAACCCTTTTCTAGCAATTCCTGACATGCCTTTCCGATCACCATCAGAGCCTACGCTCTTTCCCAAATAGCAAACACCTGATCACTAGCCCTGCCTGGCTATTTTGCCTCCTATGTGATGCTTTCAGTCAATAAAATTTAATGTCTCGTGTCTGAATAGCATCCAGCCACTCAGTAGCACAAGTCTCCTGCAGCGTCTTACCCAGGTCTCCAAAATCTTCGTGCTCRCTGACTCCTGCCCGGTGACTTCGGGGGCACGGCTGGGCTCCGCGAAAGCTCTGCTGGCCTCTCCCCGCAGGACTTCGTGCGTCTGTCTCGGCATTCGGTTGGTTACTAGGGTTCGAAACGAGGTTTGGCCCGTGGAGGTCAGATTTGTTTAGTTCCTTGGATCAGTTTTGGATGCTTTCTGAAAAGACTGCCATCAGATTTGCCACATTACCTCCTGGAGTACCACCTTGTTTCTTGTCAAAATGTATTTTGTGTAAATACAAAATATTCTGCTGCCTAGGGAAAAATGTTGGTATTTTATAAGCAAGAACTCCTGAAAGAGAAAATACTAGCTGGAAATATAAATATTTCATTTTTCATCTTAGATAATTAGTATCTGAATTTCTATTGAAAGATTAATATTTTCCACAAAAAGAAACAGAAAGGAAACAGAATTACTCAAGCAGGCCTTAAAACAACATCCCCTTATGTGCATATATATATATATATATGCACACACACACACACATATATGCATATATACACAGGAAACCRTATCACTGAGCTGGCTGAAAAGGAGCATTTGTCCAGAAAGTGCCTATAGAAATTTGGTATTAGGTGTGTGGTTATCAGCTTAGATGATCTACAGCTGAAACTCTTGATTTTTCAATGTATATAGCAATACATGTTCTCTCAGTACATTCCTCAACCACTAGGTTTGTAAAGGCACAGTACAGATTTCAGGGGGGCTGGGCTGGGCTCTTGGATAAGCGTTGGAGACTGTGTACACACAAGCACTGTGCAAACGGTTATTTAGTGTCTGAAATAAATGTTTTCTTCCTTTTAGAAGAAATGTGATTCCATAGCTGTGATACTACAAAAATGGGAGAAGATTAGGAGAAATAGGAGAAAACAGGGAGACTGTGTCATCCCAGGTCTGCACTTCCCATACTTATTTTCTTGCGAAGTCAGACAAAAAGCTGGCTGAATGAGGTAATTATTCAGACAGCAGCATTAATCATTAATCATAGGGATTCTCTTTAACCAGGAGTTGCACATTTCCACACCAAATGCAGAACATCTGCTAACTCGTGAGAAGTTTGCAAACAGGCTTTGTGCTGCGCCGAACCAAGAGCTGAAGCCAAGCGTCACGGCGACGTTATTGGGGCTCCTGGCCTAGAAGAGAAAGCTGGAAAAGCTGGAGCAGAAAGGGCCTGCGGTGCTCCTGAAGCTGCGCCTGGGCGCGCGCTCSCACCGACCGCTTGCAGGGCGCAGGATACGTCCAGCTCTTGCACGCAGCAGCTGCTGACAGTCCCTAGAAAGCTGCAAATCAGCCCTGGAAAGGGCAGACGCGTGTGCGAAAGCTAGAGGTGCTTAATACTCRTTAGGACCCTTGTTTTCCTGCGCTGCTGTGGGTTTGCCGGCATGCGTTTGCCCYCTGAGCAAACCAGGGGCACCGGTGCGCAGGATGGAGCGTACCTGCGTGCTGGCGCTTGCCATTGCTGGTCTCTGCCTCTCCTGCTACACCATCTGGAGCATAAACCCTGAGAAGACTTTAGATTTAGCAAAATTTAGAGGTTGCAATGTCTGTGGGCTAGGACGTAACGGCTGTAGTTCAAAGAGAGAGATTTTCCCAACCACCAGCCAGGCATTACAGACGGACAAGCCACTCATGCAGGCTGCAGAACCTGCCAGCAGTGGCACGTAAGGGGGCTTGTGCCACTGCTGATCTATCTGCAAGTATTTTGCCAAACTCCCATCTTACTGGGGTGACCTGGGATCCATTAAAGGAAGGTAAAACCTTCCTTCCTTGGGCTGGGGCACTACTTGGAGTATCTTTGCACTCAAAACCATATCCAGCTGAAAAGCGGAGCCCTCCAGGTGGGCTGAGGATAGCTCTTACCTTCAACAGGACAGCGTCAAGTCTACTGCTATGTGCTGAGACGCGTGTGTACTCTGCCATCTCACGGCTGTGGAGGGTCTCCCTTCCCTTATGTATGGCGGCAATGCCTTATGGAGCAGGAGCACGGGAATAGGATCCTTCCTGCTGGTCTGAATCRCAGAGCTGGTAGCTGCTCACAGCAAGCACCGGCTGAGGGGGAATGAACAGGTGCCCAACCACAGCTGGACACTGGTCGGCTTCGGTTAATAAGGATTCCTCTTCATCCTGCTAAGAGAGGGGACATCCTGCGTCTCTAAACTCTGCTTGTCACAGCGCTTACCGCCGCCCCAACCGCAAAGAAACTGCTTTTTGCAGTGCTGCACGCCTTTGTGCAGCTTGCTTTCCTTCCACAGCAGGTTTTTAAGGCTGCTGATAAGGGAGAGGATCCCCATTAAAGGAAACATTTAGCCCTAAGTTGACTGTTCTTTCTAGGTAGTTGGACATGAAAAGGGATTATACATTTATTGTCCAGCTGTAAAAGATTTCTGGACTACAGTGCATTTCACTGGAAATTCTGCTGGGTATAGGGACAAGTCATCTTTAAATATTAACCTTTTTGTAAGGTATAATGGCTTAAACTGTTGGGCAAGATAGAAGTAAAACAACATTAAATCTTGTTGCTGCGGGGAGAGCCCCTGGTCATCTTCCCAGCATCTCCAGCCTGGGGTCTGTTTGCAAGGCCAGGTCCCATGAGCAGAAGCCACTAAATTAAAAGCAAATGTACAAACATGCCCTCAAGCAATGTGCAAGTAGCGATAAGAGGACAGCCTCATGGGCTACATCTGGCAGATAAGGCCAGACAGCACTAAGACATACCAGGGGCCACATAGCAGAAATAGTTTTCTCCTCCAGGAGAAATGAAGCAAGTTTGTGTCTGTGGGCAGCGAGACAGGAGTTTTTTCATCCCAGAAAAGCACCATGCCTGTCTACGTGTAAGAGGGACTAGGGACTGCCAAAAGCTAACGATCTAGTACATGTGGACATGGGACTTTCTCACGCAAGTGCTGCACAGATCTTGCTGGAGAAATACTTTCCCAAGAGGAATTAGGAGATGAAACCCTCCAGGGGAATCCCCCTAGTCATTCCATCACCCATTTGCTTGTTCTCTTATATAAAAACCATCTCTGAAAAATGCCTAGGGTAACTGATGTCTCCCGAGAAGATAAGGTCTCCGGACCCACAGGCAATATTTCTGCTGAGGCTACAGATTTCTGCCATGACATTCCACCATCACATCCCTGCATTCAGCAACCCTTCTCCTCATGCATCCTACCACTTTGTCTGCTTGTTTGAATGCTGCACCCTGTACAGAGCTTGCAATAACTTCCCGCTCCTTCCCCCAATACCAGCAGCTGGGATGCCGCAACGTGCCTACATGGCCGGCAGCTTCCTGGGGAGCTGGAGCAGCCCAAGCTGTTAGTCCGTATAAAGCTCACTTCCATAGTCTCCTAAAGCAATGGCCAGAGGGATACATGCAGCAGGGATCTTGGTACATACGCTGCTCGTAAGGTGAGGTTCCTACTTGCAACTCTGGCTCATAAACATTATATTTTAAAAATTTTATTAGGAGAGGGAAAATTGCTCTTTTCAGCATCATAAAGACTGTATTAACTGAGTAACACAGAGGAAACAACAGCACAAGACCCTTCACAATTCCATTGCCTAAAGGGCACTTCACCAGAATAAAGACAGTGATAATTATTACAACAGACAGCAATGAACAGTGAATTTTCCTAAAAGCATTTTTGCACCTGCTGAGACAAAGTCTACTCTCAGCCTCAAGAGACCAGATTTCAGTTACATCCGAAGTATTGCCCCAAATCAAAGCACAGCCAAGCATCTACCCAGCAATCAGAGAAGCATCCCATGAGAAGCTCCCAAGCAACATCCAACAGCTTGAGAGATATCAACACCTTGCCAGCATGCCAAGGTCTTCATCTGCAATAGTTTCTGGAGAGCAGGAGACAAAGTAATATCATCTTGAGCCCAGCAAGCTGCAGCCATACTCACAAGTAAGGAAGGTCAACCCTTCCCAGCAAGCCAGGAAGGTTTTGGCTAAGATGAAGCAGCTCGGTAGGAACATGCTTGAATCAGGGAGCAGAGCAATACTGTCACAGGCGGTTACAGTATGGCTGAAAAGGCACTTTTCATGGTCCTGTCAAGACAAGACAGCCAGCTGTGAGTCACACTCTTCTCCCATCCCCCAAGTTCATTTGCCACACAGCRGCTATTGATAAGGTTTTGAAAGAGCAGGAAGTTTCTCTGGCAGAGGCAGCTGCACAGGCATGGAGGGAATCGTGTGGTTACACTACTAATGAGCCTAAGCGGAGCACTTTGCCCAAAGGCATTAACAAGTTTCCAAGCTTTGACTTCGACAGCAACATCARCAGCTCAGAGCGGCGCTCGTCTCGGCCACTACAACTCTTCGTATTAAAAGGTACGTTTTCACTGTTGTAGGTGGGGAAGACTGAAAGCTGCTTAAGAGGAGACCAAGGGATGGGCTGGTGTTCAACCAGTGCAGAAATTTAGCAGCGCAGGCTCTGCTCCCTGCAGTAGCAATGTGGTAGTTGTGGGAAAAATACTTTCCCAGATCTCTCTAGCAAATGTTGACTCACACAACCTGCTGTCCTACACATTTAGATCACCCACGCTCTCACAGAAGGGATGCAAGCACATAGAAAGAGCAGCTGAGCAGAGGAGGGGTACATGGGCTGGGGACAGGAGTGTCGCTGCAGGCTACAAGCAAGGGGGAAGCTCTGGGAGCAGTTCAGGAGCTCAGGCTAGCATAGCGAAGGAAGAGCAGCAGCTTACGCTGCCTAGGTGCCCTGCCGATTGCCATCCCACCAAAAGACATGAAACAGCTGCCACGTTATCACCCTGACAGTGACCTCCTGATGGACAAGAGCCCTTGTAAAACGTCCTTGGAATTTTAAATAACTTTTGAAAACTTCTCAAGGAGTTTTAATATGACAGCATAGACAGGAGCTGCATCAGATCACACCAGCAGGTCCCTGTCATGTAGCTGCAACCGAAGGTGAAGGACAACAGGAGTAAAGGCCAGCAGACGTGGTGGTAAAGGCAGGAGGAAGGCACAGGTCTTTAGGGCCAAGAGATTAGAAGATCCAGGGGAAAGAGATAGTGGCAGAGAGGTGTGTTCTCAACATTTGGGACAGCATTCATCCACTCAAATTTTACATTTTCCTTGTGCAGATGTGTACATCTGAGCTGGTCATCTCAGTAGCCTTCGTAGTCAAAGCACAAAACATTCCTACGGTGTGGTTTGTCTTTCTTGTTTTAGGTATCTGCCCTAAGATGGGGTGTGACTTGTGGCCCCTAGTCTCTCCATCCCTAGTGGAAGCCTAAGCGGAGAGGTAAACACTTTCACTACAGAAATCCACTGTTAGATCAGAAACACCCACTGCAGGCTTTCAGGTTGTGTGTCAACCCAGCCACCAGGCAAAGACTCACCAGGGGTGAGGAGCTCCGTGCTGCACGTGATCACACCACTCCTGCCTACAGAAAGACGTGGCATTTAGCACACGGAGTTGCAGCACACAACTGCACAATTTCCTACACAGACCCCCACTAGCAGCGGAAAATGAGAATAAACTATTCTTTTCAACTTACAGAAGCTGGACAGCCAGCTCTCTGGAAAACGAAACGGCAATTTGGAGCACGGCTTTTGTAAATTGCCTTGAAAAAATCTCAGCAATTGTGAGTGATTAAAGTATTTAGTTCTAAAATTCAGTTTGCACGTGTGATTGTCTTCAGCTAAATATAGTGTCCTCCATGTTTACCCCTCCAAGCATTCTTCCACCCTTCTGGTTGCATTATTCTCTTGTAGGGAAGGGATTTTGTTCCGTTGCCAAGCCCAGCTGGACTGCAATAGAAGCTCATCATGGAGGAAGGAGGAGCAGGCTAATTTTAAAAGGTGAATGCTCCTATTTGCATGGAAATAGCTTTGCAATCAATAATGTCCAGAAGGAGAACAGCAGACAGGGTAGTTAAACTGAGATTTCTGAAGTTGCAGATACTAACCAGAGTGCCTGAACACTGCAGAAAAACTTGTGTGAGAGAAGCAAACACCATATTTTTTTTGTGGGCAACAGTTTGACTGAACAAGCACAGTGACACAGTTTCTCATTTACGCATTTACGTTGTTGGAGAAACAGCCTTTGTTCTTGTTCCGTCCCACCGACTCCCTGCTCACAATGCTCCGTTTGAGCCCCATTAATTTACTTTGGTGCCTATAGGAAGATTTTGTGCTCATCCTTGCTGGAACAACTTGCAGCATCACTGTTAATGAAAGGAGAGATAGGAGAGGGGAATTGCATTTCCCTCCCCCCCTTTCTCCTGCAAAGCAATGCTTTATTCCTTGTGCTCCTGATCAGCTGGCGTACTTTTTTTTTTTTCCTCCAAAGCTGACACTACTAACAGGAAAAAAAAAATAGAGTATTTTGCCCAAATCCATAGAGTAGCCACTAACACAGCTGGGACTTTTGCTCTGGGCCCCACTTAACATGCTGAGCCCAGCTCTGCTTGTGCCCTGGCACAGCAGCTGCAGCCTTCGCAGTCCAACCTCCGCCGCAGCGGACGCGGGACCGGACCCAAGCCCGGACCTGCAGGGCAGTTTTCGCACGTGATGCACTTTACATCAAGTTCACACCCCTACTCAAAGCCTCTCTTAAGTTACCCAGGAACAAACACTCTCGATTTAACCCACGGAAGTGGGTTAAACGACTCACCGATGCCGAGCCCGTTGCACTGGATTTTCTTCTGGCCGCACGACTGCAGAGGGTGCTATTAAACAGAGTACAGCAACRCCGAAAAACGGGAACTCGCCGAGAAGAGCGCTCCCAAACCACGTTTTTACAGATGGCGCATAGATTCGAGGGGAACATTGAAGGTTTTCCCTGCTAAGATACCAGTCCAGGCGCTGCAGAAGCCCCTCTTGCAGGCAGCCCACAGTCATCACCTTGCAGTCACACCTGAAGCCTTGAATTCAGCCTGACGGATACGGGCTGCGTGCTGCTGGCACGTCCCAGCCAGCTGCCTTGAGTTTGTCCCGAGTCTTGAAAAAAGAAAAGAAAAACAAATAAGCAATAATTAAAAAGAAAAAAATCCCCTTTTGATGTTAAAAGTAGCGGCTCCTGGAGAGGCGCGGGAATCCCGCGGTCCCACCCAGCCCCGACTCGGACCTGGCCGTTGAGGTCCGGGAGGAGTTAAGCTTCCCTGCCTCTGACCTGAAGGGCAATGCAGTTTCTAATCTTATCAGTGCTTTGCTAGAAATACAGGTTGCGCTCCACAGGAAAAAGCGGCTATAAAACTTTCACTGGATTTTGGAGGCGGCAGCAGCTGGACCCCGGGAAAAACCAGGGCCGGAGGCTGCCGGGGCTCAAAGCCCAAAAAGGGGGAAAGTGTGCTGCAGCGAGCAAAAAAGCAGGTAAAAAGGCTGCTTTTTCCCCAGGCGGGGAATCCCGGAGAGGGAGCAGGGCCCTGCTCTYTCTCTTATCTCTATATATCACCAGGCAGCGATAGCTCTCCCTTATCGTTACAATGCAAATACTAAAAGTAACCGAACACGAGATACAGCCGCGTCCCAGGAACAAGCCAGGGTTGCACGGCCAGATCGGCCCGTCTCCGCCGGTGCCCTCTCCAAGGGGAGGATCTGCTCCAGCAGATCTCACAGCTGTGCCGGCCGGGGTGACAAATCCGACCCGCAAAGAGCAAACGGCGGATAGACTGCGAAGAGAGCGGGTTTGGGGAGGAGAAAACCAGCAAAGAGGGTTCAGTGAAATCAGGCTGGTTACTTGGAGCAGAGAGGATCCACCAGCTCCGTATAAACGGCATTTTCTTTGCTGGTAGAGGAAGGCTGTACACCCATATTTCTCTTTAACCTGATGAGGAAACCACAGCTCCCCCAAAACACACGCTGCTGAAGAAAAAAAAATAATCCTGTATCTTGCCAAGGATCCTTGTTCCTTCCCAAGCTCTAAATTTCATCAGAAAYAATGAGTCAGAGCACATGGGCTGCTTGCAAAGAGCCCAGCACCCAGCAGCTCCCACCGTGTCCCGCAACATCTAGAACACGCAGAAAAGGAAACTCCRAGTAAAAACTCTCACTCTGATGCCACGAGCGTTCCCGTCCTCGTGGTAGCTTTTGCAGGACTCAGCATCATTTTTGGGGTAGCTTTTAAATCCATTTTATTCTAGMGTGTTCCTTTCTCATCCTAAGCTATGCAATGGGTTTAAAAGCTGTTTTCTTCCCTTAAAAGTCCTGCCGTGGTTTTGCTCCTAGTAGCTTTTGCGCTTACTCTAATCCCGCAGATCTACCAAACGCCACCACAGCGCTCTCTTGCCTTTAGGACTGCGATTTTCAGCATTTGGCTGGCTACAGGTGCAATTATTTTCTGTTCAGTGAGTACTTTCAGGTGCCAGCTAGCAGATGCAGCTGACAGACCGGTCTGAAACAGCCACGGCTGGCATGCACCCTTTTTGTTTTGGATTGTAACATTTTTATATAAGAAATAGTGTTACTTTTCCAGTATATACATATATATGTGTATATATATATACACATATAAGTTATAATTTCAGCATCATTTCTCAGGCTGGCCTGATCAGGAAGAGGAATGTCAGAGAAGTAAAGCCAAAGCTTAGTTATTTTTAAATAAGTAAATTTTAGTTATTGCTGCTCCAGGAGGATTTGGACATCACCAGGCAGGGCACACTGCACCCATCGCCTCCAGCCAAATCAGCAATTCTTGCCTGTGAAATCAAAGGCACTTTGATTGCAAAAAAGCAGAGAAAAAAGACGAGGGAGAAAAATGTTCCCAGTGGGAGGCTGTCCCAGGCTCCTTCCCCTTCGTCCACAACTGCTACCTGCTTAGTGAAAAAGCTGTGAAAAACGTGACGAAGGCTGCAGGTGCTGGACGTGGAGGCAAACAGAAACACCCTCAGCTTGCTTTACYGCCCTTTGCTACAGCTTCTTTTCCCGGTCTGCAGGGACTCAGATCTGAAAACTGCTCCTCCAAGCGCCTCGTGCGGATGCGCTTTGGTTTCACCCGTCTCCATCGTTCGCTTCCCAGCCCCATCGTCAGGATGCTCCGGGCAGTGACGGTCCAAGGGAGCCCGATGGCAAATAGCTGCAGCTACTYGCCGCTGGCAGCAGGCTGCTGTGGCCACAGTCAGTGCAGACAGCAGACGTACGGGGGGTCCAAGAGCRGCACGCAGCCCACCCCCGCCCTCGCGAGCTGCTTACCCTGGCAGTCCATCTCCGGCCAGAAACCCTGCCTGTATTGCTTTTTYCCCCTTATTTTGTATTTGTTTTTATGGTTTATTAAATTTTAGAGTTCCTTGATTGCCTTCAAGCAGTATCACCCTAAGGCTGCCCCTTCTTTCCCCCATGAAGTGGCAGCCGTGGTTGTTGGAAAAAGGCCATTTGTGTTTTTCTGCCTAGCTATTTCCTTGCTAGCGATTCAAGCGCATAGAGTTTTCCTGCAGTTCCTTTTGGAGTTTTCAGTAGTTTCTTCTCCTGTCCATTTTCCACCATAACTGAGCTTGAGAAACATCTGCACCCCATTAGGAGGAGCTTTGGGTACATAAAACCGAATACAAAGAGTGAAAAAATGTTTGATGACCGAGTCAGGCTCTCATCCAGGAAGCAATCTGGCAATCAGCACGGCATCCCTGGAGGATCCAAGCTGAAAAACAGGCTCGACTCTCATTTCTARCACATCAGTGAAGCTACTTATTCTGTGGAATAACTAAAGCTGCTATGAATCATACCTAGAGAATGAAGAAGCTGATGTCTTCAGTGTCACCTCACTGGGTGGACTTCCTTCCTAGCAAAAATTACCCAGTGAGGCACCATCATCATGCTACCACCCAGCAAGAGGGGCTTCATTCAGCTAGGGCAGAGCAAGACGGGGCTCACCAAATTGTCTGCTMTCCGGCTGCTGCAGCCACCACCTTTGCTGAATGCTTTCTCAGGAACTGGGGGAAAAAAGCTAGAAGATGCTGGAAATCTGACTCATTATAAAGAGCTTTTAGGTAGATCTGATTTCGGTAAATTGTGGGCTACTCGGCTAATTGCTCATCRGACGGCAGTGACTGGTCAGTTGTTATGATTCATGGTTTATCTTGGCCACACGTGACTGGTCACCACTGGTCAAGGCTGACGTAAAAACTCCTGTGGGACCTTCAGTTCCCTTCATGTAGCTAATTATTAGTTTCTGAATAAGTCAGAATATGATCCAAGGTGCAACTGGAAATCACGTCCTTAGCAAAAGCAGCAGACAGTTAACACAGCTGTATGAAATCAGTGAAGAGTAAAGGCTGCTTTTAAGTTAAAGGATTGCATTTTCTCAACAAAAAGGTCCAAACTCCCTTTGCAGTGCTAYTTCTGCAGAGTGGCCTGCTTTTCTGCAGCTACCAAATGCATTGGGAGCGTCAAGAGTAACGGCTGAGCCTCCCCCGGCCGGGTGTCTGCATTGCCACCAGAGGGTCCAGAAAGGAGGGGAGAATACGCAGCATTAAACAGTGTCTGCCAAAAGAGGCGACTTTCCCGGCAGTTACGGCCACGCGGGCGCTGCGGGCACTCCGTGTTGTCGCGGTGCTCCTCCCGGTCYGAGGAGCGTGTCTGCTGTAAACGCGGTTACCAGGAAGCTGCTGGTCCAACCGTCATGCCCAGGCAGGTGTGCTTTCACACCCCATCTGGCCAACATGATACTTTAAACACACCCTCTACCATGTTTTGCCATGAAATCCAGAGAGATTGCCAGGGGCTGAGTGGGCARCAAGGTGTACTTTTCTGTAAGCCACTACCCTCAGTGTGATTGAGAAGATCGCTTTTAGCCAGAAAGCATATTACAAAAGCGTGTTAGCTCCCTGACCTTGCCAGATGTTGGCRAATGCCATCACACTCAAAGCATATGTGTTGGGTGTTAACACGGTCTAACAATAACACGGTTTCACCTYGGAGGAAGCAACACACAAGGCTGTGCACGCTCTTTGCCCAGTTTTCTGTTTCCAAGAACAGTGGTAAAGTTRTCAGGACGCTGTCCTTAAACGAGTGCTGGCCATGGCAAGAGTTCAGCCTCTCGTGGTCCATGCCCTCTCGTGGTGCAGCTCCTGCGGAGGAACACGGCACTTTGCTTCGCGAGTGGAGGACTGTCTTTCCAGCTGTGCTGTAGGCTAGAAACGGCAAGCGGGTAGGCATTKGGGAAGCTGTACCGGAAAGGCTGGTTAGCATCAATCGTGTGGATGAAAACTCCTTTAATATTGCTTCAATAGCATCAGGTTGTACGGAGCTGTGTAGGGCAGTCTTGTAGATGCCGTGGCTTGGATCCCACGACAGAGGTGACTTCACCCCCGCAAGGACCCATCCGTCCCTCCGAAGCTCCCAATGCCCACCGGCAGCTGCGCAAAGGGGGTTTCCTTTCCCAGTCCATCTTGCAGAGCATCGCAACCACACGAACAAGAGAGCTGGTCTGCAGTCTGGTTTGGAGGCCAGGACCTGTTTCTGCAGGCTCGCCATCTCGTTTCTCTTTCCTTCATTTTCTCTTTCCATTTAGYGGACTTCATTTTTTTAGTGTTCCCTCCTAAAGCTCTGTTTCTTCTCCCGATTATTGGCAGTCTTTTCCCAAGAGCTCTGCTTACCTCTTGTGCTCCCTTAATGGATTTCTGATTTTCCTCCTCTTTCTGAGACCAAGGATAGATAAAGTTGTTTACTGTCTTAATTGTTTAATGGTTTAATTTGAATATTTATTTTTCTATTTATAATCTTCTCATTTTACACTAGTTTTACTTTTTTAAACTAGGCCGTGAAGCTACTTCCATGCCCATGGCTGTCTACAGCAGACTTTTTATTGACCACAGTGAGCACTGCAGCAGGCGCCATTTGCTGATGGAATTAGGCGTCTTTTTCATTTGAGATGACATTTGGCTGRCTGGACATGGTTAGCACTTTTGCACAAAGAAGCTTCCAATGGCATTTGCATAAATCACAGAAGAAAATTCAGAATTGTGCACTCAGCTATTTTTTTGCACTCATTCTGTTGGTGCTTCCTCTGTATCCATATGATTTRACAACCTATTTTTGGAAATCTGACTCTATAGCTGAAGTCTTTGCAGGTTAAGGGATGYTTCATGCACAAAGGCCAGACCATATTTTACATCCTAATCTGCTGATTTTCTTAATCTTTAAGYGAATACAATTGCAAGATTCAT
Organism: Rhea americana; assembly: GCF_003343005.1. Taxonomy (NCBI): domain Eukaryota; kingdom Metazoa; phylum Chordata; class Aves; order Rheiformes; family Rheidae; genus Rhea; species Rhea americana. The sequence continues at coordinate 4,185,271 of NW_028186501.1, read as the reverse complement.
GTTCCTACATTTGAATGATAGCACAGTCAAAAAAATATATCCAGCCAGCCAGAGTTCAGACATGGCTGGGTAGGGTAATATAATATTTTAAAAAATGGAAAATGCTTTTCATGTTTCCTATTGCTCTAGCTGACAGCATTGCTGAGAGCTGTGAGAAGACACCTCCAAATGTCATGCGCGGGACTTAGATGGATAGCTAGAAATAAATTAAGAGGATCATAGACCAGAGCCAAATGGTTTGCTACAGTATGTAGCTAGAGGATCATGGTTTTGCAAGCACAGTGATTGATTTGTTTTCACAGAGTAATTACCAATTAATTATTTGCCTAAAGATGCTGTGTTATGAATTAGTTATAAACAGACTTCAATCCAATTCTAAGGACTCGACTAGATCATTTAATTGAATGTTTGTTCTTCCAAAAGTGCCGCACAAGACTTTTTCTCCCCCAGCAGCTGAATACATGTGTTTAACTGGGAAATGGCACAAATTTAAAATCACTGGCTGCAAAAGATRCTTTAAATTACATCCTCTCGTAATTAGGAGGCTCGGTATCCATAGCTGAGCTTGACCTCTGTGATAATGCCAATTGTTTAAGCATTTAATCTTTCTTTTACATCAGATCCTTTTCTCCTCAAAAATGTTGATATTTAGGCTTTTCTATTTTTTTTCAGTCCATCAGTGGGCCTAAAATAAACATTCTTTTCTAAGCAGACATGTGGCAATATTAACAATGAGTTGAAAATAAAAATTGCACAGAATATGTTCTTTAGAAGAATGTCCTCAAAGTTGCTGCATAAAATACCAGCTGTACATAGCAGACTAATACTGAGCAATTCAAGCTCCCCCATGGGGGTACATCTGCCAGATATAAATATTAATGAGAGGGAATTGTGACAGAAAGATTAAGATTCATTAATCATTATTATTATCCAGCATCAGGTGCTAACAGGGCAGCTGCTTGGACCGAGACACCGGCACCTTGACCTATCGCACAACTTAACGAGGACGCTGGGAGAAAACGAGGTCTTCAAAGGAAGCAATGAGCACAGTTATGCAAAATGAGATGGACTTAGGGACCAATCCAAGTTCAGGGGAAAGCGGGTTTTTCCTCACCTTGCCGAAGGGCTGGCGTCGGGCGCTGCTCGCCTCCGCAGAGGATGGCCAACGCTCCTCGCTGGGGTATTAGAAGGCCGTAACTCACCTGCCTGACCCAGGCTACAGCCCGGGATGCCCAAGATCCCTGGGGGGAGGGGGCAGGACCCCAGGGAGACCCTCCTGCTCAGCAAGCAGCACCGGGGCAGCCGCAGAGTAGAGCCAATACAGCTTGGGAAAGCAGGAAAAGCCAAAATGCTCATGCTCTGGTGGGATAGAGAAGGTTTCACCAGCTTTCCCATATGACTCTGTGTTCAAACCACCTGCAGCTGCCAAGCCCTCGTTGGTCAGGCTCTGTGGTGCTTCTGTTCGATGTCTTGGCCACCACCAAGCTTTGGAGAGGGGCGGGAGGTCCAGTGCAACCTTGGAGTTGAGCCTTCCTTCCCAGCCAGGCAGGGGCCCATTTTCATGGCCTCTGTTCAGCCAAGAGAACTTAATTCCTTGCTCTTCACCATGATCCCTCCACTGTGCCCATATCGCCAGCAGAAAAAAGCTTGCTCCAGCCAGAGTTTCCAGTTTAATCGCTCACATTTGGTTATATCACTCAGTACCGGCCATCGAGGAACCTGCCTGCTCCTTGGGCAAACTGCAAAGGAGGCGGCTCATGCCTCTCCCACCTTTCACGCACCGCTTTCCTTAGCTACATGTCACCTCCACGCAGGTGCTGTGCTCTGAGCAAGAGCTGATGCACAAGGATGGGCTGAGGAAAGCAGAATTAGCAATGCGATCATACACCACCCAATATATATATATTTTTCTAAAAATCAGCYCTCAGGAGTCCTGCAGGTCAGGCAATCCTCTCTGAAGCCTACCAGTGGGATTTGAGTCTCCATTTAAATTTACTGGTAGCAGAAACTAGCCTAAGGACACCAGCAGGAATAAAATGCTGCTAACTGAACAAATAGCTTACTCTTTTTTCCATGTGTGAGACTCTGATGGTTGCTGCAGAAGTCAAAATAAAGACTAAGTAACTTGTTTCAGGTGCTAGCATTTATGCCTTATCCCCACCTGCAAATGTCATCAGCTTGCATTCCTGGARGAGGACAAAGCACTCAAAGCAGCCTGGGAATCTGGGCAGAATAAATGAGAACTGGTAGCACTGGGGTATGGACAGACAGATTTATGGGGGATTATGTAGGTCAGTGGGATTTTTGCTCCTTATTTATCTCTTCCCACCTGTATCATTAACTAAGACAGGATCAGAGACAAGCCTGGTCTCTACCCTCATCCCAACCCAACCTTCCTCTTCGTATTTTTGGGGACGACTGATTTGGGTAGATATCTCACCTGGACTCTACACACATTTGCTCTGGTGACATATATATGTTCATATATATATATACATATATATGTATATATGCATGTTRTGATAGACTAATCAAATGTGTTTAAGGATCCAGGTGTGACTGGGAGCACAGCTGCTTGCTGTCTTAACACACCAGCTTGCATTTGAATCACCAGAGTYTGGATCTCTTGCTTCTTTACTCACTTTTATTTCTATTTCTTCCTGGCAGTTATCAGCACGCAGCATAGCCCTCATGCACATAAARGAGTTAAATCCGTCTCTGGTCAGCAAACCACTGTTTCTAATAGCTGATATGATTCCTAAATTGCACTAGTRTAACAAAGATTAGGATAAGGATCTCAGCAGGCACATCTCTATTGCTCCCACAGCAAGTGGGTTTACCCATCCGTGTGCTGGTATTTGTACGGGATGTATATATTTCTTTACCAGTTCAAGGGTTTTTTWAATCATTCCCTCTAAATAAGGATCTTAATGGAAGCCAAGTGATTTCATATTCATGAATCACTTCCTTTTCTCTGTATTACGGCGTCGAGAAGGAACCTGCTTAAGCTTCTCTGTTTAATGCTGGGTTCTGTTCCTCTGTGATAAGTGCCGCTTGCCAAAAGCTTAGTTTCTAGCAGAGTTCAAAGTAAAATTATTAAGTCATACAAGTAGACATAATCGGGATTTCGGAGAGGGAAGAGAGCTCAGCAAATGCAGGTKCTTGGGGCCGCATGTCCCACCAGGGCAGCAAACGGCTCTGAGCGAGTTGGCTCCTGGAGACCACGTCTGGTGGAGGTCACGTTTGCAGAGAGCAATGGCTTCAGTGTGCTGCTTTTCACCGAACGGGGAAACCGGGGGCCTGAGCCAAAACCTGCCGAAGCTGGGGAGTTTTCTTCTGGGTGAGGCTTTAAAGGCCTGCAGCTTTAATAAAAAGGATCTCTTTCAACAGGTTTCAGAGACATGTTCCATGCCCAGTGAAGTCTATGTAGACCTTTTTATTGACTTTGAAATAGGCTTTTCCCTAGGGGTATGCAAATTAACAAATATTGTGACAATGCCCTTTCCCCCTCTTTCCAAATGAAGTCTAACATCAGCCACTGAGAAAGAAGAACCTGCATGATAATAAATCCCCAGAGACGGTTGTGGTCATCACTACTGTTGTTATTAAAGGGCATTTTTTTGTTGTGATTTGTTTGGTTTGCTTTATGAATTAACTTTGTGGATTCATGAGATTAAAAGCTTAAATGGGATCAATGAAGACTACACAGTGGGCATCAAAGTAATTGCAGATTGTTCTTCAAACTCCGGGGGATGAGTAATACTGAAATACTGAGGGTTTAGAGCAATAATTATGAATTTTCCAAATAGAGAGATGAAAGGAGATACATTATCAGTTCACTCAGCTGAAAGGACACGTTTGTTATTTCCAGCTGAATAGGATCTTTCTTGGCATAAAGAGCACGATGTCCTCTCTAAGGTAGCAATCTGACCCATGGAACTGTTTGAGAAAGATCATTTGCTGTCTGTGTACAGGATGTTAACTATGTGGAAAAGTAATAAAACGACATAAGCCTTAGAGAGAAACACGAAAACTTCCAGCGCCGCCCTCCCTCCTTTCCTTTCTACCTCTGAGCAAAGCTGTACGGAAAATACATTAAATTCATGAGCTTAGTTAAGCTCCAGTTTCCAGATGGCAACATGTGATATGCTATTTGGTGGCTTTTGCTTAAAATTAGGCTTTTCTGATCCAGAAGAGTAAAGCTTGTAATATTCTAATCTCCCAAATCCTTGATTTCTTATGTTCATTGTTCCCATAAATTATATAGTGTCGCCAATATAAGGCAGCTAATTTTGAATCTATCTAGTGGAAGGAAGACAGATTTGCAGAGCTGCTATTATATAGTTTAAATTTTTCTAATATGCAGAATTTATCAAAATATTGAATTTAATATTCTCAGAACAAATCATACCTGATTTTCTGGCAGAATTCCCTGCCTCCTCTGCCWGATCCCTGGAACTCAGATAATCCCATGACATTTTGCGTGGCTTTCTTTCCAAGTACCCAAGGTGCAGGCCTTAGCACTTAATTTCATTAAGCCTGACTCAGTTCGATGAGAATCTGGTTCTTCTTGATTTTTTAGTGAGATGGTGACTAAGACAACGCTGTAGAAGGATGTTGTTGTGACTGCAGTTGCCAAATTTTGCTTGTCCCAGGCACACATTTTCCTAGATCTGGCTGATCCCAGGTTTCCTGAARCGGAACCCAACACCCATTTGCGGTGGGACATACACAGCCGCTGCCAGGGCGGGTGCGTCACTTTATACCGAGTAATTCAGGGCAGAAAGGGGATCGAAGTCCACGATGGGCTGGTGCACAACACGTCCTACCGGGGTTCCCCACCGGCATCCAGCTGAAAGCCCTTCAGTGCCTGCCAAAAACACTTAGATGGGGGGCGGGCAGGAAAATATTTTCCAAAGCACCAGCTGACGGAGTGAGGTCCTCCTGATCTCGGTGCCACACTTACCCGATCTACAGGAAAAACTGGTCCAACTGTGGAGGTACGAAAAAAGCAAAAATGATATAGTTTGCCTCCCTGATTACTAAGGGAGAACAAGTAACACGGCTACWTTCGGCTGCAGGCTGCTTTCTAAAGAGTGGAGGATATCATTATTTATTATTGATATTTGAGGATATTAATTAATAATGATTAAAGAAGCACTGAAAAAAATGCACGAGTTTGGAATAAATGCATCTATTTTCAACAGAAAGTGACTACTCACATAGCACTAATGGGAAAAAGACACGATTCATCAGCTTGTGTGGTGTCTCGAAGAGGTGATACATTTAGCAGAAAGGAGAGAATGCCGCAACATTTCGCAACTGCAAAGAAAACTCTGAGCTGACCTTTTTGGTCTGGTGTAAATCAGTGAAGCTTCACCAAAGTCAGGTTGCTCTTGGATGCTGTTGTCTTTTAGAGTCAAAACTGATGTTTTACAGAAGTCCATAGTTACACATGTTAAACTAATCACAAGTGCTTTCGTAACTGACTGTACAAGTGAAAAGAAGACAGAAATAATGAAACGTGTTGAAAAAAGGTTTTTGTTTTTTTTTACAAAGATTTTAACTTTTTTCCCTCCTCTGTATGACTTTTGTGCAAGAGAACAAGGTCTAACAGATGCCATTAATACAATGGAAGGATTGTAGTGGTGGGGAGAGGAAATGTATTTCCCAATCATTACTGGAAATTATGTCTCTGCTTAATTCCTCTGAGCAGCTAAGATTCAAACAATTCTCATTTTTCCCGTTGGCCATCTCCCTTGTGTACTGCCACTGTCATTTCGTTCTTGTCATCAGTTGTCAAGCGCTCCCACGAACACATCTCCACCAGGCCTGGCAAAGGTAAAGTCCGCACTGATGAAAGGCTCTCTTCAAGGGGAAGCTAAAAGTATAAGTTTCTGGTCACAAAAAAGATAAAAAGAACATCTTCCATTTGCTGATGATTTTGATGACTTGTCGGTGGATTCACTTTCTTTCGTCTTTGTAAACACAGGAATTTGTTCTTCATCACCTGCTGCCAGGTCCTGTGATCTACCCTGTCAGCCAGTCYGCAGTGCTTTTCTGCAAAATGTATCTTTGTATCCCCATCCGCTTTTCAGGAACTGGGTGCTTCCAGGAGAGTAGGGAATGCAATGCGCAACACCAGCAATAACGTGCTAAGTAGATGGCCAACCCTGATATAAAACACACCCAGATCTTTGATTGTGGGTCTGSTCTTAGTAGGGAGGAAATTCTGAAGTGAGTTTCTACTCTTTGGAATTAGCTGCAGAAAAAAAAAATAGACCTGATCTTCACCCTCCTCCTTCTGGATGTTTTCTAGACCAAGTTGATCTGCATTCCCCCAAATGATGTATTTGTCTGTCCGCTTTGCACTTGTTGCTTTGTTTGAAGGGGGAAGTATTTTTATTCCATATTCATGCAGATTTCCATGTCATTTCTGTAGTTTTCAAGACTTTCTTATTCACTCCTGTGCTGAATTAATCTGTGCTTTGCTGACAAACTTCCTGCGTCATTCTCAGCACGCTGAGCAGCTGGCACTCAAATTCCAAACACTTGTTTCTCCTTCTCCTCTTCCTTCTTCATCCCCCAAAATTTCTATYCTGGTGAAGAACCTATCACAAGGAGCTGGGCTGATGCAGAGGKCTCCATGTGTCCTGTAATAAGGAAAGTAGCCAGTGGAAAAAAAGGGGTGACTGAGGCTTGGCAATTCGTTGAGGAAGGTGGTCTTGGAAGCGCAGTTTTCAGAGATGCTCTCCAGTAACAGCGGGTGAGCAGGTGGCTCAGCACTGGGGCAAACTGTCCTCTTGTCTGGCTCCACACTTGGTGGAATGATCTGAAAGAAACATGTACAGGAAAGAGCTAAGGTCTCAAACACGCAGAAGTCCAAGGTGCCATGGAAAGTCCTGAAAGGATTTTTCAGGACTGCCAAGGAGGAAGGCGCAGGGGGCACCGAACTGCCTTTGGTGCCCACACAGCAGCGGGGCAATTTCTCATCCAGATTGGCAAATACTGCCAATGCAGAGAGGGAGCCCGTGGGGTTCATGGGTTTGCTGAGACAGAGGCCTTGCCAGGATTGCCTCCAGGAGCTTCTTCTTTTCAGACACTTGCACTCCTGCAATATGCTTTCAGAGCACAGTTCATCAGTTTGTTTGAAAGTAGAGCCTAATTTGGGAGAACGGTATGGTCTGAGGTGTGTCCAGCTCTCTTCTTYCCTTCCAGAAAATATCAAAAGTAGGCTTCCCCTCACCTATCTCATAGTACAGGTATTTATACCCTATTCAGCTGCTTAGACTTTTTAATAGCCTCTGAAGAGTAATAAGCAAGTCATGTGACTATTTGCCTGCAGATGAYCTCATGATCATCCTTAGAATGACCCCAGCATGGCCCCTGCCTGCCCACGGAGGACAGGGAGCCAAGGGTGCCTTGCTGGGAGCAGGACATCTGCACYGCGCACACCAAAGGCAGCTGCAATGGCACCTACCCTCACCATTGGTTTATTTTGTTTTTTGGGTTTTTTTTCCACAGCTTTCTCTCTTCATGCCCTGCAAGTACATGTTTGTGCATAAACACTAGCTGCACATGCTCTACGTATGCATGGCCTTGACTAAAGAAAGTGCAACGGCAATACTCAGGCAAAGCACATCTCCAAGGCGAACTCAGCTGTAATGCCGAATCCGTCGGAAAGGCCAGCAAGGGCCCTTGGGAAGCAGAGATGCCCCATGGTCCGCACGGTTGGGGTTCACTGCTGGTGTTCCCCGTGTGCTCCTCCTGCYGATGATTGCCAGGAGACACCTTAGTCCCATGCTGCTCTGGAGAGTCCCGGCCCKAACCCTGAGCCTGTGACACTTCGGGAAGCAGTTTCCCTTGCAACTTACTTTCTCAACGTTTCTAGCAGCCTGGGCACATCCGTCTTGCCTTCTCTCTTTCCTGATGGTGCTAGGCTCTTTTCCCTCCACGTTCACATTTAAGTTACATGCAGGTGGCTTGCCAAGGGGCTCTTCATATGATCTGTAATATGGAAAATAGCCTGTGGAGAGAGCTGAGTCGTTCAAGTTCTCATCTTGCTTAGTGTTAACTTGGTGATCATCCGAGCTTTCTTCTGTTTCTGTGCTGACATGCAGTGCAACGAGGGACTGAGGGCTGATAAAGACTTCAGACGTCCTGTAGAATGGGGTATATTGAAGAGAAGACACCAGGTAATTTGGGACTGGCTGCTCATTAAAAAGCAAGAGTTCAGTATTAAAGTCTTCAGCACCATCCTCAGTCAGCAGAAGGACAGAGTCAAAGACACCAGGGCTGGACTGCAGTGGAACAGTTTCTGCCCTTGCTTCCAAATCTCCTGGAATAGCCTGAAAGAAATTTGTATTTGATCAATAAGAGAAAATTCTACTACCGATGGGAAGAGCCGCTTGAAAATCTGTCACCCATGTTTATCAGTTAAGGTATCTACCCAGGGCATTGCACGCACTGCAAGGAGATAAAAGCTAATTGTAAGACTGGCAAAACTAGAATTGTGGATTGTCAGGATTTGGCTCATTATCTGAAACCTCTGGCAGCTGCTCCAGCTGCTCTCACCTCTCTGCTCCAGTCAGCAACAGAGAGATGGTCAAAAATTTGCCACCAAAACTACTTTATACTACTACCAAATAAGCTTCTACACTCTCAAGCAGTGTTTAATATTTCAGACAAATTATGAAATCTCTGCTTTTCCCTTGTTGATGAAGAGCAGCTAAGCAACAGCCGCGTTTCAGCTCTAAAAACCCGGTCTCCATCCGATGTTGCCTGACTTTCGCAGACTACCGTTGGCATTTCACAAAACGTGGCCTGATCCAGAGTTAAACTTACGTCCGATCTCATGAGTTTCCTTGTTAGACTCCAAAGCAAAGGAACGAGACTCCCACAAGCTGAGGCTATTTAGTGTGATTTATGGCCTCCTGAAAACCTTGATRAATCAGTGACGCTCGTGAGAATTCTGGAAATGGAAGAATTTAGTGGCCGAGGTTCCAGGGCAGCATCACAAAGACGTTCCCTTTGCCTGCGSCCACCTCCCCGGCGGGTGACAGAGCCAGTGGGCTTCACGGCAGGCAAAACMACCCTCCCTTTCCCCCTCACCCTGSTCAATGCTCATTCGTCCCTCCAGAGCAGATCGATGTCCCCCGGGGAAATGCCAGGACCGCAGTCCTGCCTGAAGCCCTGCCGCCTTGGCAGCCRTCCACCACGCAGACCGTTCAGGGCRGTCACCCACGGTATGCTTTTATTTTTTTCCATCTGGTGGCTCATATATATGTAGATAAAGCTAAAATATATATATCGAAGTGTGAAGCTGTTCTTTCCCTGGCAGCTTTGAATTTGTTGGCATATACTTGCCGCAGGGTTGGAGGCATGGGAGAATTTCTGACTGTATTATTTCTATCATGCGGAGAAATACTTGGTTTTAGAAGCAAGTCTGTTCTTCTKGGGATTATCCAGTGGCTGCTGGTTTTGATGAGTGGCTGTTACATATCTCTTAATTGTACAGGCCTCCTAATTTTACCAGTTAGAACACCCTCATAAGGCATAACCTGCTCCGAAAAACTCTTTAAACTTTTCCATTAACAGCATTGGAGATCCTTAGGAGAGTAGTTGGAGTTCCCAGGATTTTTTTTCGTAACTAACATGATATCTAAAATGAGAAAAATAGGGAAGAAGTCTATTTGAAGCTTCCCAGCTAACCACACATTTTAACACGCTGTTAATTGTGACAGTCCAGACAACTTTCCTTACGCAGGACGAGGATCAAATGTCTTGGTGGATGTCCTCAGTTTTTATCTATCATTTGTCTGTGTTGGGGCTGGGGAAAAAGGGGAATTCTTGTCCCTTCCTGGCTAGATTTCTCAGCTTTCTCAACAAATTCACCCAAAACCAGAAAGAGATGTCTTTTCCCAGGGTTCCACTAGGGGGAATAATGACTCAGGGCTAGTTCATCAGCAAAGAGCATAGAAGTGTTACCTTTAATTTAGTAGGATTTTTTCATTATGAAAATACAAGCTGTTTTCCCACAAGTAAAGTTGTATGGACTTTATCCAGAGAAAACTCCCATTTTCCCAAGAAGAGAGATTTCAGAAAATTGCATTCTGTCATTTTAAATTCCTCCCAGAAAAGTAAATTGTCCTCTCCATCCCTTCGGCGACTACGGCTCCAGGATTTGGGGCATAGGGAATGCAGCGGGAGGAAGAGGCATTTGTAACGCTTGCGCACACACGATCACACCAGGGTTGATGCTGCAACGTGGCGCAAGGACCACAAAATGTGGTGGCATCAAGGCAGCGCTGAGGGAATGCAGGAGTTGATTTTTCTTTTGCAGTTCATTCAACGCTTAAGGCATGCCAGAAACACCACTTTTCTTGCTGGTTACGTTTTGCAGTCCTTACTTGGCACAGACTGAACTCAGTAAGGAATTTGCCTCTGTGAAGATCAGATAGGAACCAAGTGTAAACTTCTACCTCTGAAATGGGGGAAGCTCTAAAAGGTGGTGGGAAGCAGCCCAGCTGCCATGGACAGCGGTGAGCYCCCACCCTGGTGCGCAGCAGATGGAGTCCAGACCCGCTGGATCGTCAGAGCCCGWGTAGCAGCCTCGCCACAGCCAAGGGCTCTCGACGAGCCTGCGAGCACAGCCGGGAGCGCTGGGGCCAAGCTGCAGCACTTCTGGGGCAGAAGGCGGCCAAGGAGGGATGCGATGGTCAAGATGGGAGTGTTGGTGGTTGCTCTTTCGCTTGTGCGAGCCGGGAGGAGCTCCAAAAGTGCTGGAAACACCAAGGACAGCCTTGGTGCCAGATCAGAAAACCAGAGGCCTGATAAGCTCAGCCAGTCCTTGGGACCTATTTCAAGGGACAACTTCTCCAAAGCGAGGTCCCCATCCTGGAGGCCACGCTCTCCAAATCGAGGCCGCGGTTGTGGGGGCACGGGGTGAGCCCGGAGGTGATGCAAGAGCATCCCRCCCGGGAGGGGCCGGCCGCAAGCCATCCCGCCCCGGGAAGCGCWGTGCTCAGCATCGCCTGGCCCAGGCGTGCGGAAAGCGGTCGGGCGCGAGCTGGGTTTCCAGCAGAGAGGCCACCGACGCTCTCCCATGCTGGAGAGCCGGTTTCACCGAGTCCTGCWCAAGATACAGGGAGCCAAAGTGACACACTTGAAAGATAGGCTCAATTTCAACAGAAAGAGCATCAGATAAATACATTTTTATACTAATAGCTGTGAAGGCAGTGACTAGTATGAATTTCTTTCTATCAAGACAAAAATAATGCTATTTTCTTTATCTTAAAAAGCAGAAGAAAGCATGCGAATGTATCAGTTGTGCCTTTTAAGATGTTTTCAAAAGCCGTGTATTTCTCTACCTAAAAAAAAAAAAAAGGAAAAAAAAAGATTTATCCTGTAAATATGTGGAAATTACAGAACAAGATTATCCTCCTGATATTTCACATTAAAATAGTAACAACCTATTTTCCTATATTCAGGTTTAAAATATTATTTTTGCTAAATTATAGATTATTTTTCATATTACTGTATCAACACATTAGTTTAGTTTTTAATTGGCAAATGTAATCAAGTAGAGCAGATCCTTTGACTGTATATTAAGAACATCCACAAATGCCTGAGTAACAGAGAAGTTCAGAGTGAGATTCATTCCCATACAGGATTTGATCTATCTACTAAAATTCCAGAGCTCTAAAGTACCAAAAAGATTTTGAATGGACTATGTTATTATTCATCCTATTTATTATCCTGGTTGCTGCCTGAAATAAAATGTGGTTTGTTATAATGTGATTTCTCCACTGCATCAGCGTGCTACACCAACAGTTAACGCAGCATTTGGGCACCAAAAACTCCAGCCTCGTTGAGATTCATTAACCGCAAAGATTCTGCCAGAACTAATTGCTGTCGAGGTTGCTCATGCATATGTCTTAGTTTAACTTCACTGAACGACAGAGCTAATTCTCCTACGAGCAAATGCAAAAGAAATCATTAACGGGGAAAAAGAGCAGTCTTTCGGCCCCCCTCCCYGCCGTTGCAGCGCTCCCAGCTCGCGCACGTGCACGGCGCGGCCGGAGGACGTGCTCTCCTGCGCGCGGGCCCTGCGAGCGCCCCGTGCCTCCCGCCGGGAARGGACACGAGCGAATTACCGCAGGTTTCTCTGGTGAACTGACACTTCTGCGTTGCCAAGAATAGCTGGAGGATTTGAACAGCTTTTTTTTTTTTTTAATTGAAATATGACATTCATATGCACAGGAAATTAAGAAATGAGCATGGGAAGGTCTTAAGGAAAAGACAGTGATCCTCAAAGCCTTTGAGTCCATTAAAGGAGGAGTGAGTGATTGCCTGCTCTGCTGTCTCCAGCCTGCCCGAAATTGCTGGGGGTTTGGGCAAGGCTCTGAGCGAAGGACCTGAAGGACCTGAAGCTGGGAGCAGACAGCGATGAGCACTAGCCCCTGCCCTCCGAGTTGTCTCAGGTCACTCCTTGCCCCAGCGCCTGCACCAGCACCCCTGGGCTCCCAGGGAGCCCCAGCCGAGGCTCTCCCGACAGCCCTCAGCAGGACAAGGCGCAGATCCCTGCTCCTTCCCATGCCCCCAATTCCCATCCACACCGTTTCAGATCAGGGACARCCTTTTGAGTCACCAATGCTCTTTTGCAAGAAGAGCTTTGCTTTAAAAACACTTTTGTGGTGAAAAGCAACTCATCCGATCTACCAGGAGGGAAAGGGGAGGAAACTGTGAGCGGAGTTTAGCTTTGTGAACCAGGGGACTGCGTGAAGGCATTTGTCGAATGACTCAATTTACGCGATGCTTGTGCATTCTTGTTGCAAAAGTCAGCCTACACGGATTGCTCCAGATGCGACGTGCCAAAATACTTGTGTCTGACCCAAAGGCTTGATCCTGACTGCTGCAGGTGGGTTATAGCTCCACTGAGAGCGCCCTGAGGTGTAAGCGAGGTCGGTAATTAAGACCTCATTACAACATTCAGAGGAAGGATGCTCTCAGCGCGGCAAGCCCCAGCACTGGAAGTGGGAGAGAGCTTCCTTTTCAGACACCTCTCGGTGCCGGCAAGGCAAGCAGTCTGCCCTGCATGCCCAGAACCAGCTGCRCTTGCTCCTCTCAACCTCCCCCCAAAGACACATTTTGCCCCCGAGATCAACGGGAAGAAAGCGTGGCCTTTCGCGTAGCCTTTCAGCATTCACGGTAGCGATTTCCCCCAGACCTCTGTGACTTGGCCAGTAAATTCAACAAAGACGACTTTTATTATCTTACTGAAAAGCCTGGATGCGCGGGTATGTTGTGCTTGCTGCATACACGTTTTTAAGTATTAGTCATGCAAAAACATCTGCTTTTTATTGGTAATTACCCTATCCGCATTTTAATAAGAGGTAATTCTTAAATTTCTCATAAAATATATATGGCTCAAGGGAAAGAAGGTGAAAGGTTTTGCAAGCCTCTCACAGCCACAAGACCAAAATGAGTGGAAATAAATCCTTTCTGAGCAGAAATGCTACAGCCACTCATGAAAGCTCATACCAGGATGTACGTGCGACTTGCAGTCAGCATTTGTCCTAATTGCTCACGCTCTGCAGAGCAGACATGCAAAGTCTGCGYGCTGCGGCCCTTCTGGGTGCTATTAAAGTGCTCAAAACTAGGGAGCTGCTCCTAAAACCGTGCTCCCGTGGATATCCCCTCCTGTGGGTAACTCAGCTGGAATTAGCATGAAGGAGGTTCTGCAAGATTGGGTCCGAACTGGGGAACAGTAAAAGTTTGCAAACTGTTTGCAAGTGTTTTAGCCTCTTCAGAATTGCAAATAGCTGTCCAGCTTAATGGACCATAACTGGTTTTCATTCTTACTTATTGTAGCCTCGGTATAAACCGATTCAAAATGGTTTGCCTGAAAAAAGAAGCACATCTCAAGTGGAAGAGTAGTAGTTAGAGAATACATCATGAAAAAAACTTTCAGAGTTCCATTAAAAGCTTTCAGTTTATTAGTTTCCAGTGTCTCTATGTAGATAAATGTTACTGCTCTGGTTTTGCAATGCTAGAGTTTGGTTCTGTAACTCCACAGCACACTCCCAGAGATTTTTTCCAGCAGTTTCAGACAAGGCAGTCACAAATGACACCTTTACAAGGTCATCYCTGAATCTTTGAAAGATAGGACACTTTTTCAGTTGCTCCTGCCGTTTGCTGAACGCCAGGACCCAAGCCCATATGGAGCATTGTGTGCGGAGCTCATTGTCGATGCAAATGCACACAACTAGTTTTGATTAAGAACAAAACACAGAATTGACTCAAACTGCCTTTTTGCTTGAAAAGCTTCAAGCCTCTCATTATCATCAGGGTTTCTTTCAGGGCAGGAAATCAGAATTTCCATAAAATAACGCTGAAAGGCACAGGGCAAAGTCAAAGAACGTTAACGTTCAAAACAAATGGAAGGATAAACATGCAAAACAAATTTGGGGACACTCAGCTAAACATCTGGGGGCATGTTACGCCGTGTGGGCTGTTTAATGCTTCAATGTCTATTAAGAGAGGCCTCTGGGATTCATATGYACAATAACTTATAGTTATCTGGTGCGAGATTATTGCACTGATGAGCCAGGACGGGTTTGTACTGCATGCCTGGATGGCACAGTTTTCACGTGATAAAGGAGCTGCTGCTATTTTCAGTGCAGCTGGCAGCATTTGTGGGCCCAGGCTCACTGCAGCAGAGCCACGAAGACTTTATGCCACCGTGGGGCTGCCCTGAAGTGTTTGGGAGGGTTTGTGCTTCCGAGGGCCTCTGCCAGCCCCGGGCGCAGCCAGCACGCAGGCGGCCCGCACCAGAATCCCCTTCCCAGGGATGTTCGAGCTTGCTTGGAAAATCCTTGTGCCAAGGGAAACTGGAAAATGGCAGCTACTTTCTCTGCTCTTTCGACACCAGGAAAAATCTGATTAGAGTCAAATATCCGTTTTTATGAGGTTCGATTACAGCCAGGGCTGGCAGTGCTCCTTACAAATGAGTTTGTTTGGTATTTCCCCACGCGGGRGTGTGCTCCTCTGCTGTATGATGCCATGGGACAGTCTCTGTTTTCTAGGAGAGGAATAAAAGGAAAGATGTTTTTGCCAAGGATGATGTTAAAAAGATGTATTCCAGTTACAAAGATAAGGTCTCAGAAATTAGAAAACTAATCCCTATTCCTGTGCGTGCTTTATAATCCAGGTTTTAATGAAATGACCAGCTCCTATTTCCATGCGTTTCCCGCATGCCTTCCCTTGCCTTCCATGCTCTGGAAAGGGACCATGGAGCTCTGCGTTCTCCTTCATGTGATGCAGCTGGAGCRAAGGGGGACTGCTTTTAAGATACCCTTTTGCAGAGGATTAGCTACCTGTGAGCAGATGAGAGTCTGATAAGTAGGTTGTACTCGCTTTCTTCAGCTCTCAGGTGATACTATCTGGAAAGCAGTTATCTTTGAGACAGGTGCTTACGAGTGCTGCTTTTGTTTCCRAATATCTTGGAAATAACCACACGAAAAACATAACCAGGAGTAACTATRTGAGAGAGGTTAAACATCCAGGCAGATGGCTGCAGGATCGGAGTGGTGTCTCCTAATGCAAAGAAATAAAAAGCCTTCTGCTTCCACCTTCAGACGTCGCCCTCTCGTCCTCCTCCTCCAAGGAGTGAATGAGTTTCGYGGATCCACCGCTCTGTAGGAGCAAGTCTTTTCTTAAGCTATAAAGAAAAAGTCTGATCAGAACAGGAGTTCAGCCATCCCGCGGGTGTCGGTGGCTTATCCCCAGCCTCGTTACAGCTAACGACCGTTGTAGGTGCCGCACGGGGGCTCGGGCTGATTATTCCTTGGGCTCCTCCATCAGCCCCTTCCCCGCAGCAAGCCCTTCGCTCTTCCCACCGATCAATCCGCAACGCCCCTCGCAGGCACGCAAGTAAGTGACCCAGAGCGCAGGCACACACCGTGCCTCGCAAATCACCGCGCTTCATTAGCTTCAATTTGCCACACGACAGTGACACGGGGGAGAAGTAGCCGGAGAAGGTGCAGGAGATTGAGGCCATTTTGGTGAGAGCAGCAGAGACACCCGGGCAGCCTCTGAGGACTGCCGTCGGCAAGGGACCATGCGCCGTCTTCATAACTTAGCTTCGTAGCCTGGTATCTTTGCCTACATCACCTCAAACAACTCAGTGAAGCCATCATCCTAAACAACACACAAACTGCTCCTTCTTGGAGGGTTAATGAGTCAAACATCAGCTCCCAGCCTCAYGAATTCCTGATTCCGAGAGTACCAGCAGCAGTCAGGAAAAGCGAGGGCAGTGCTGGAGATGTGGGGAGCCACATGGAGGAGTGAATTTTCCTGTTGGGGAAACTACCACCACCTGCGAGTTGGAGACATGGTGCTGGGCAGAGTAAAGCCTTGCAGAAGGAAGAGGGGGAGAACAGACAGGAAAAGATATGTGAACTTTCATGGTGAATTGTGGTGCATTGGAAAAATACTGGAAAACATATATTCCTTTTAATGGTTCCACCTCAAATGAAACATCAGCATATCTATGCAGAACGACACTGATTGGGGGATAAGTGTTACAGCTGTCAACACCCAAAAGCAGAAGTCTAAAACAGAGAGCAGATTGCTGAGGACTGACACTACAAGGCTTCCTTAAAACAAATCTAATTCTGCCTTCACACTGGTAGGTGGCAGAGAAAAGAGAGCTCAGTGTGTGCCTGTGTGCTTGAAAAACAGGTCATCTTCAAGACACATCATGGAAACCTTGGGTAGACATGAGCAAACAGCCCCAAGGGAGTCATTTGTCTTTGCTGTCAAGAGGAAAATTAAGACTCCAGGGGACACAGAAGCTGAGTTTGATGTATGCTTGCAGCAGGAGGCAGATGGGTCAGCATTCCTGTCTGCTGCGAAATCATGTGCTTTCCCAGGGGGAAAGGGACTGTGTGAAGTGTACACCTGTAGGGAGGAGTGAGGGCGAGCGAAGATGAACGGTGGAAAGTTCCTAAAACTGAAAAAGTGTCTCTTCGTGTTTTGGTATTGCCAAGAATGACCTCCCTCTGGAAAGGCTGACTGGACCAGAGGGAGCTGGGGTCTCTTCACTGCTCTGCGAGCGTATTTGTGGACAAGCATGCGTAGCGGCTCCATCTGCATTAGCCTGTAACAAGCAGATTGGAGATCCGAGTCTCCATCCTGKATGTGTTTGGGGCCCTGGACTGGGCGCTCATTAGCAAACGGAGCATATCAGGGGAGCTTGAGCCCATCGTCTGGTTTAGTCTCCTCCAAAAGCAACCCAGCTCACGTGCTGCAGGACCACTCTGTGGTGGAAACCAAATTGCCGTTAAGCGGAAATGACTGAGACGTTTGCTTCAAAAGCCCTTCCCTGATCCTAACGACAGCCAGCCCTTATGTAGACAGATCCATATCATTCCTACTGGTTAGGAGAACATTTCTCAACCTACAGAGGCAAAACCTGCGGCTGGTCTCTCTCTCACACACACACGCACTTGATCTGCTAATTAAAATCCTCGATACGAAAGCACAACTTGACTCCTATGAGCAACATCATTCAGCCAGTGGGGATGTGGTGAGCCACGTCACTGGTTTCACTAAGGGTTTTGGTGCTTTCTAATCAAATTTATTTCAGCTATAAAAGATCAAATCTGGTAACKAACGTTCAGCCGGGCTCAGCTGAGCAGTATATGGTCTTGGCTTGCTAATAAAAAAAGGGAAAAAAGCCTTYTCTGTTCAGACATCAATATTAATAACTGACAGTGCTGGAGAAAAGCCATAGACGGACTCCAAATTCTGAGGTCATCTTAAATACTAACAAAAATTTTCAAATTTTTTAACAAAATTAGAGTTTCTTCATCAACTTTTTCAGGTTAAGCACTGAGGGCGTATCAAGGTCTTTAAGCGTACTTTTCCCACAGTTYTCACATAATCACAGCCTCCAGGAGAGGTCTTTACAGAAAGCACCACATATAATGAAGCACACCAGCGAGTGGCAGATTTTGGCAAAGCTGACACCTCTGAAGAGACTCAGGGTGTTTACAGACATTTCAGCCATGTTAGATCTTAAGGACTAAGCTTCAAATTCTCAGCATCCACAGCTGTTTCCAAGCCAGTARGCAAGAAAATTGCAGCCACTTCTGTCATTTAATTTTCAGGAAGTGAAGAGCCCCCGCTTGGTAGCAAACCTTCTCCTTACAGGTTCTCTATACAAAGTGCCCTTTTAGAAAAAAAAAGTTAAAATTAATCACATCTTGTGATGCCCAGCCCTGGGGAGCACAGTGCACGGGCACCAGCGGGATCGGCTTGCACATGGTAGCGGCCGGCTTCGAGGCTGAGCCTCCAGCTGCATCTGCCAGCCGAATGTCCATGCGCCCAGTGGCTGAGCTTCACGCAGGGATGTGCAAATGGGCAACGTGTCTGGGACGCTCTTTGCTGCAAGGT
Organism: Rhea americana; assembly: GCF_003343005.1. NCBI lineage: Eukaryota > Metazoa > Chordata > Aves > Rheiformes > Rheidae > Rhea > Rhea americana. The sequence continues at coordinate 4,166,812 of NW_028186501.1, read as the reverse complement.
TAGGCACCTCTTCAAACTTTGGTTAGCTTCTAATGTGTTTTTTGTTATTATTACTCTCCCTCTTCTGGCACAGTATCCTCACAAGCCACAATCAGCCACCCCTCTCGCCCRGCCCTGATGATGTGTCCCCTCCCGGCAGGACTACTTCTTGCAGCAGAAGGCAGGTACAGTTTCCAGGCATTGGCTTTCTTGCTGAGACACTCACAAGACTGATYGCCAGTTTTGCTCACAGGCTTGGGAAATGAGGAAATTCAGGAAAAGGGACTGAGCTGGACTCCCCAGGCTGTTTTCCTAAGCCAGCCACCAGGACACGTCCCCATTGCGTTTCCTTCCCCCAGGTCCTTGCCCGCTCTTGAGGAACACGTGCCCCCTGCTCGTATTCGAGCACAAAGCAAAAATGCACTTAGCTGGCATTGCAAACCCACAGCGCCGGGCACTCAGCCCAACAGGCCACAGCGAACAGCATGACAACCTGCTTGTGAGCTGGTGTAATCAACCCTGTCTGCCTCTTCCCCTCCGGCTCCCTTCGCTCCACAAGGTATCTTGGCATCTTTAAATCCCTGTGTTCTCACACGGTGCCAGGGAGACAGGGAAATACTGCCTTCATTTCACACAGTTTTTACTGGTTTCTTTTCACTAGGATGGCACATACAACTGAACTGTCTGAAATTGCTCCTCAGTCCCTCCCCATCAGCCCACTGACCTGCACCAGGACCTCAGCTCTGCTCACTGCTACCACCGTTTCTACGGACTGTGCAGGACCAAACTCAAGCATTCAGGGCCCAAAAGGCTTTTTGTTATTTGCCCTATCAAAGAAATAAAAAATAAATTAAGATGACCATATCGATGGTCCGATCACCCATTCAGACTTATCTTAGGGAATACATGCTTCACCGGATCTCCGTGACCACGTATTAGCATCGGTGAATACCAGAGCAGCTCCTGGGCGCAGCACCCGTGCCGCTTTGCATTCCAGCTTCCGCCTTTCACCTGGGAGCAGGACTCTGAACACGTTTTCTAAAGCCTCTTCCGTGTTTTTCTCAAATTGCCTCCTTACTACTTTCATTATGACCTTGCAATAAAAATGCAACCAAGCCCACCTCCGGTCTCGCAGCGTCCCCGCCCCACCCGGGAGGGCACGGCCCCGCGGGGACCCCAGCCCTGCCCGAAAGCCGGGCACAGCACAGCGCACGCACCTCCTCGGCAGGCCCACGGATACTGCTGCAGGAGCGGCAAATGCAGCCACAAACGGCACCCGAACGTCCAGTCGCGGCTCAGCTGGACATGCTTCGCTCGGAGCTGTGCTCGCTTTCCGCGGGAGCGAGTTCGCCCAACGAGGCGGCGCGAGCGGAGGGATCGCGCTCGCCCACGCGACGCTCGAGCGAAACCTGAATTCAATTTCCACTGTCTCTCGGCACTGGGGACCGGATTTCGATATTCATACTTGCACAATCCAGGAATAAAAAAATCTGCCATTTGCTTTTCACCACTGAGCCGTATTAGGCAACAAAAACAAATTTCTGAATACTACAAAAATGAGATTAACTATTTTTAAGTCACAGATGCATCTGAGCACATATTAAAAGCACATGACAAATTCACGTTCTGTTTGACAGAGCCAAGGCTCAGGCTTGTGCCAGAAGTAAGATTTGGAAAGACACCTTTCGCCTGGCCGGAGGCTCCCCTGGGAGGCTGGGTCTGCAAGCCTGCAGCAGGGCTCTGAGCCGGGAACTCGGTCTGAGGGATTTCCTGTGGTTTGGTTTCCTTTTGTCGCTGGTGCAAAAGCAATGCCCTAAGATGTGCTGGTGAATTTGCAAATCATAAAAGCATGCTGCATGGGTGGGTGCCTTCATCCAAGGACCAGAACAGATATTTTTGGTGTCAGCCCATTCCAGGGAGGTTTTCAATGTTATAAATTAAAAAGTAAAATAAAATAAAATAAAAGGGAAAAAATCAAAACAAGCAACAGCTGTTTGGAACTGGGCCCTAAACCTGAAGTATAGGAGTGGTTTTCCGACAAATGTCAAGAGGCAGTGACAAGAAAGCTCTGCACAAGAAGTCCAGGGTGATTTCTAGMTATTTGCCTTGCAGGCAGCACACCGCCTTTTTGCCCAGCGATCTGAACTTAGCCATTCCCAAGCATGAGAGACCCGTGAATTACACAGCCGCCGTCACGTCTGCATGCGATKGGGCATCTGCATGACTAGCACGGACCACGGTGATGACACCGAAATAATTAGGCACAGGGCTACGGGGGTGTGGGGTGCGTTCGCCCTCCCCCCCGGCCCGGGTGTCCCGCGAGGGGCCGGCGGGCACAGGGTCCGGGTGCATCCTGTGCACGCCCCCTCCACTCGCTGAATTAGCAACGTGTCCACAGAAATGCGAACAGCATTAGCTTTCCAGTACCAACAAACTCGAGAGAGGAACAAAGCGAGGTAGCACGAGGAAAAACAGYGATGCTCGACAGCTGCTGACGGCCTCCCATCAGGGAGCTGTAGACATTCATTTTCTTCAAGCTGAATTAAAAATATTAGTTTGTTTGGAAAGCTATTTGCCCTTTGGACAGCCGTATTTTGATTTTGAGCTTGAGGAACATAAATTATAGTCATTTAAAGCCCAGTATTACATTTTACATCGATGATGTAAACGAGCTCCTAACTTTCAAAGGCCAGCTGTCCCTTACAGCAAGAGGTAGCAATTACATAAAATTCTTTTATTGCATAGAGGTATTTTCAGTCCTTTAAGTTTATGTGCCCCAGGTGAAGCAATATAAACAAACTRTAGCTGTCATGATTGTGTTAATAATGGAAACTGCGTTTGGGAAGTTTTAGGGATAAAACCTATAACTTTATACCGCTAAGGTGTCAAACCTTCCAAATGTAAAACAGAGGGCAGCTGTGTATGGCTCAGAGAAAGGTTTCTGAAAAGTCCACATTCACAGCTTCTTTAAACAGAGAGAAGCAGTAGTTTCCAGACTGTAGCCATTACTATGAATTGCAGGAAAAAAATAAGGTTAAAAACGCATTGAAATAGCTCTGGGTTTTGGGGAAACTTTAGATATGCAAAATCAAATCCCCTCCTAATCTAACTGCTGAAATGCATGTTCTTAGCTGACGACAGCAGTGAAATGCTGAGGGACAGCCTGAGCGTGGGCACACTGAGGGATCATAGACCRGGATGGCCCTTAGCTCAGGGAACGGCTCCATCAGCTCCCGCGCTGGAGTTTTGTATTATGAATTTATCGTCCCTTGGCTTAAACTTTGAAAACAGACCAGGCAAAGCAATTGGTTGCAGCAGTGCACCAGCTGGGTTTGCTTATTTTCCCCCACTCCTGCAGATGAACAGAGAAATGCCACTACCTTCAAAGAGCTGTTTGAAGGCTCAGAGCCATCAAGAGCCAGCAGACAAGTCCCTAGTACAGGTCCCATCATGAGGCTGAGCCACCCAGGGCTGTTGGAGAGCATCGTTAGGCACCAAAGTTTCTTTTCTGAGTGTCTCTTGCAGAAGCCCTCTTGTCTCAAAACAGACACACAAAACTTGCTGGCAGAAGTACTGGAATTGATAACATTTCAGTGAAAAAAGTTGCAGTGCTGACATGTGCATTCACGAAAGGCCTTCCATAGCTGGCAAAATGCAACAGGCTTTTTCCAGCAAGAGCGAGAAACAACCAATTTAGGCATCTGGATTAATTCAGGATCAGAAAATCCAAATGCTCTCAAGTCTAGAAAACTGAGTTCATACCAACATAGGGGTCTAGCTCCTTCTCTCCTGCTGCCTATCTACACTTTCAGCTGCTGCCTGGAGAGGTAGCTATTCTGTCACGCAGAGCTTATTTGGACCCATATCTTCATCCCACAAAAAGGTCGGGGCATTTWCTATTGCCTGTCTCCTGCCATGCAGGGATTTGGCTTGTAGGTGCTCCTACCATTATMAAAGCTCTCAGAAAGACTGGAGAAGGGTAAATGCAAATACTGCAGCATGTTTACACAGGTGCTGGGTGCRGCGGGGCAGCAAGGTAAGGCAGGTTCGCAGCAAGGCTCTCAGCAGATTTCGGGGCAGAACAAAAAAGGTTGGGATGCCATTCACAGCTCTGATTTGGTAAACCGACCGGGGGAAAAGCAAACTTCAAAAGCCTCCATTACACAGCTGATGACATTTAGGAAGAAAAGGAAAATTGTTGCTTTTTTAGGAGATTTACGAATGTCATCCGTGTCCATGGGTGTAATTTTCTATTAAGGAAAAAAGAATTTCAGAAGCAACATATGGACCATGCAGTAAAGGAGTTACCATAGCAACCAGCCTCCTAAAAATCCCTATATAGGTATATAGAAATCAAATGCATGTAATAATTTATAGCTTCATGTCTGAACTCATTTATAAGTCCCATCTCTCTAGCATTTTCTTTTTTGCCTCTTAAAAGTCTAATTCATGCTTTAAACATCGGCTTACTGTGCTGCTTTTGAACCTGCATGCATTTTGCACTTGAAAGTCAAAAGCATCATGACTGATAGTCACTGACAACAGAGAGAAATCTAATTTAGCTAATTCAAAATACTTACTTTAAGCATGAAAGCATGGTTGCAGGCCCAGAATGAGCTAAGCTCTAGGAGCACAGCTGAGATGATGTTCAGGCTCAGAAAATTTCAGATGGTGAAAATGAACAGACGAAGGGCTGTGAACTTTGGGAATGTGTTTCAAAGAAAAGGCGATTTAGGAGAGCAGAAGGGAGCTGGGGGAAGACAGTCTGCTCTCCTCCACGCCATGTGGCACCCTCTCCTGCGCGGGAACAGGAGGGATCAGCCATGGCACCACCTTCCCCTGCAGACCCAGTGCTCCTGCGACCACCATCTCTCTTTGGGGGCTCTCGAGAGATCTTCCTTCTTTTCTTTTCTGCTGRACATCTCAGAGATTTAAAAGAGGTGGATTTATAACATCTAGTAGAACGGAAACTCTGCTGTTGAGAGTAGAGGCTGGGATTTGTAGTCAGTGCCAAAAAAGACCTTCTCCTGACACAGCTGGTGGTGGGAGRGGAGGTGCTTCAACCTTGTCTTCCAGAACCTGCTTCAAAAGATGCTGCAAGGGGACAACGTCTCACTCATGTTCCCCACAGCACCAGCACGTCCTTTTCACTGGCCAGAAGTTGGGGGCATTAATCATTAATTCAATGTAAATTTTACAAGTCACTGTCTTTAAGCTCAGAATCTTAATTGCCAAATTCAGTTAGAAATCAGCAGTGAAACGTGGGGTCCTGCTACCTTACCCAACAGCCCCCAGTATGACTCAGGTCCCATTGGAATATATCTTGAGCTGGGAAAGGAATTAGTTAGGTGACTAATAACTGAATGAGCCCTGTCTACCTACTGGTGTTACAGGGTGGCGGGACCATCAGTGAGCTTCAGCACATGCTCTGACCAAGCAGCATAAAGTTTAGTCTGCTAAAACTGTTTTTTTGTCCCACCTGGCTCCCATTACTGCTCGTGGGAGCCGTCTTCTTGTGTGTTATGCCAAAATCTGAACTCCTGTTTGTGGGATGCTACGTCCCTGGTGTACAAACAAGATTCCTTTCATCACAAGAACAGCCTGTCCAAGGAATACATTCACTTCCATTTCAAAATAAATCATTTGAAACGTTCAGTGAGTACCTTGCTCCTCGCTGAGAGATTTCACAATCGCTCCTGCTTCCAAACGCGGCTCTCGGCCGGCTCCGAGTGCAGCTTTTTAGCGGTTTTGTGTGTGTTGCCTCCACTTATATCCTTTTAAAACACTTCCCAAATGCTCATTCATTTACACTTCAAAGCAAGTTGAGTAGTTGGTGAGAAGACTGGCAAGACAGAGGTCTTGCAAATGCCTTTTCTGACAGAGTGCATTGYTAATACTCTTAAATAGACATTTATCCTGCACTAAACTTTGACGGAAAGTTAATAAAATCACGTTCATGAGTCCCTGGTGCACTTGCTCTTGATGAGAGTTATTTCCATCCCAAGCTTCAGCTCTCTGCCTTCAGCTAATTGGTGGCAAAGTTGCTCAAGAAGAGCCTGAGCCGTGATTTTTCTGATGTGAGCAAAGATGCTTTTGTTCTCCCTGAGCAGAGACCAGTGGTGTTAGAGAGGAAGATCAAGGCCTAGACTGTACTTAAATCTTTTTTTCAGTCTGAATGTAAAACTAGCATTAGTCTGAATGGCAAAAGTAGCTTTTGCTCAAACTTCAGTTTACTCTTCTCTTGCACAAACCCTTGCTTTCATCTTGCTCAACCTTAAAATGAAAGGCATCTCCAGGTGAAAGCCCAGATGGGAAGCTGTCAGCCCAAACGGTGGCAGTCCCAAGAACAGAAGACATCTTGAGAAGGGGTGCTGTGATGGACACCCCTCACCTCTCCCCCAAGAATGCACATCCACCTTGCAGAGTTCATACCCCTGTGGTGCCTCCAAGGATGGTAAGGACAGTCGTCACTTGTCAAGAAGCCTGCCAGTGCTTGAGATCTGGTTTTCATATGTGCAGTGAAGCTAACAGGAATTTTGCAGTTTGCAACTGAGCTTCTCATGAGTTTCACATGCTTGGCTTGACTATCCCCTCCATCCCAGCATCCTGGGAGACCCCGAGCAGCTGAACCACTGGCAGCATCGTTGGGGCCAGACAAGGWGGGAAGGCATCTGTCGCCGTTTCCATTACAGCCACCTATTTTCTGCARCATCTCAAAGATTTACAGTCTTCATTTCTGCCTGCAACAGCGGCCAGGAGTTTCCTGCCTAGAAGAAAATTCGCTGGTTTTGTTTGTTTTGTTCCTTTGTTTAGATAGTAGAGGAGGTTCTCCCAAACAGTGAGGGTACAAAGTCTACATCACATCTGGATCAGGCTGGATCATACAGGCGTCCTGTCTGCTTAGGTATGAGATTTAAAGGGGTTGTGTCCAGCATGATGTGCTGTGATTTAGAGCTGCCTTCTGGGAGGCAAYGGGCAAGAGCCAAAAACCTGGGGGTTATGGGAAGAGCTTTCCACCTTGTCGCTCTGCCTAGGGACCGCAGCTGGCAGCACCGATGCCACCCACCCCTTCTCCCGACCTCAGCTCCACAGGGCTCTGAAGACTTGTGGTGGAGAAAGGCAGCACAGTCCACAGGAATGGAAACGGCTTGTTGTATCATTTTTTCTAGATCATATCAAGTCATAAACAGCAAGACAGATGGCTTGTAGGAAACACRGGCCTGAGCATCGTCTTGTTTGCAGGCCACGGGAGAACCAAGCTTGTCATTCATGGAGGGATGCTGTGGTCCCACCTTCGCCTCACAGAGACCCTGGGGTTTTATGGATGGTATGAAGTTATGCAGATATTTCTTTGGAACGGTGCTCTTGTTGCTTATGGCTGTATAATATGCTTTCTAGTGGCTGGGCACAGAACACTTTTCCTTAATACTTCGTTCATAAAAAAAAATCTCTTAACACAGGGAATGGCACACGTCTTTAGGACTACAACTGAGAATAACAGTTTTGAGTAAGGCACATACACAGAGATATTTTAACTTCTGGCAAAAACAACAAAGAATCAGCAACAAGAAGAGGGCAATGAACAATGTCTCAGGGCTGAGTATTTGGTTTCTTGTTCTGCAATAGGATTCCCGCTTGATCTTGTATGAGTCACTTCTCTCTTGGGTCCTCACTCTGGCACCTGTAAAAAGCAAACATAAAAGCTTGGATACTGCTGCACTCCCTGCTTTGTTGTGAAAGAGAAATAATTTAGAGGCGCAAAGATGAAGGGTTTGCACAGACCCCTGTGACAGAGAACATATGGAATGAAACAGCAGAGACCTGCTTCACAGAAGAAATTACCGTACGCACAGAGACCATGGCTTTTTATACACTAGATTTCCTAAAGATGAGCTCCACTGCCTGCGTGTAGGTGCCAAATGTGAGGCTTGAACATTTTGATTCCTGTCTGTTCTGTGTATTCCAGCTTCTCCTGCTGAAGAAGAACCTGTCAAGGTTGAGGCTCTGCTACATGATTTGCACACAGAGAGGGCAACATGTAAAACGTCCTGCCTCCTTTGGACTTGCTGAGCGGAGCCCATCTGTCCTCAAAGCACAAGGTCCTGAGGGCCCAGATTTACGAGCACGCTTCCTGGAGCACGTGCTGCGTGTGGCTCAGGTCTTTACCCACGCCAGTGTAACAGTCTGCCACCATTTCTGGACGCAGTTCAAGAAAKCGCCTACTTATACCTCCTTTGGTATGAGATTTAAACACATGCTCAGGTGCCTCCTTGAACAAGGACGTCTCTGCACAAGGTGCTGGCGAGCAGCTGGCACAGCTCATCTGGCAAAGAGCCTAGTATGCAAGTTTCCCAAGAGCTGGCGTCGTGTCCTGCCGAGGCCAACAGCCCCGCACCCCACTGCTGCAGATCCAGCCCCAGGCGTTAGAGGAGAGGCCATCCATGGGACAAATTTCTACGACCTTTTCAAAGCTCTCCCCCGGCTAACGATGCCGACCTTGAGAAAAGTCATTTGCCAAATGATTTCTTAATGTTTGAATCTCCAGCCAAAAATTGTCATGCTTTTAATTTATTATAGAAGAAAAGGGGAAGCTCTGAAGGCTTTATGATTTTTAAAAGTTYTAACATTTATTTCGGTGTTTCAGTTTTTACTGCAATTACCTTTGTGGCAGAGGAAATTTCTCAGAACCAAAAGCTAATGTTGCTTTCAGCCAGTAATGCATTTTCAATTAGTGTTAGAAAATGCTAAAACTATCCCTTTGCTGCTTCAGAAGTGGAGAAAAGCATCTGGTACACAAGCGTGCAACATTAGAAGCAAACAATACTGAAATACACCTTGTTTTTACTAACTGTCTCCCTTTTAATGGGTCATAACCTCCCTCAGTCGATTTTCTCTTGAGCTGGAATTCTCTCTGCAGGCTTCCGGGTAAGTGTTTTGTGAAAGGGCATTTAATTATTTTCAGGCTCAGGCTTGTAAAATGAAATCTGTTCCTTTCACACTGTTCCAATCAGACATGCTGAATATGCATCTCTTGCAACAGCTATTCAAACAGACATTTCTTTAAACACATCCGTAAGTGCCAGGTTCTCWGCGTAAATCGGTGCGGTTCCGTCAGCGGCACTAGCAACGTGCAAACTTGTGTCATCAGACGGTCTGGATCTCACTTCAGGGCTCCACGTTCTTCCGTATCACGCCCGAGCCTCAAATGAAATGTTTTGTGCTTTTATACAGCCACTTAACTCATGGTTCTTGTATTTTTCCCCCCTCAGTATTGTTAATAGTTTACATCCACTTCTGGAATTAAATGATATTTATTACAGCCGTGGAAGTCATGACGTCCAACGAGTTAGATCATATTACGACACTTTCTTGACCTCTCTATCAGCATGAGAATAGCAAAAGGTTGGTTGCTTAAGTGTGGGCAGTTGTTTCTTTATTGCCGCATTTCAAGTAGAAAATTCTGCATGAATTTCATGTTTTGAAAATTAGTGTAAATATACGTACCAGCACAGGAAACGTGCTGCTTCGCATTCTGCAATTTGTATTGTATAATACTTTCCCCTGCGAACACCTGTTACTTGATTCCTGTGTTTTTCCTCTCTGGTGATGACGCCTGAAATGCGTTTCTTGGTTCGCAGCCCCTTTTCGTCGCCGAAGACGGAGCGTGCACCTCGGCGGGGCCGAGACGGCCCGTCGCGCCCGATGGAGCGCGGCTGTGCCGAGCCCCCGGCCGGGCCGCCGCGCACATGTGCGCCGGGCTTTGATCTCCTCCTCCACCCGCGGCCGCCGCCGCCGGCCCTGCCCTTCCCTTTCATGTGCGCAGACAAGGCTCTGGAGATAGCGGGTGCGAGCCCTGGCCGCACATGAATCGCCGCGTAGCGCAGCGGGCGGAAGCGCGCTAGTAAACAGACTCTTCCCGCTGCTGTGTGATCACCTAAGAGGGAATTATTTTGATTGCTAATATCCTAAGTCAAAATGTGACTATATTACATCAAATGCATGCACGCAGCGTTCTCGCAGACACATGAGAAAAGCACTGCATCTTCACCGCGTTATTTAAGGCTTATCTTTACCGAGTGCACCAACTCACGAGTGATGGGCTAGGAAATAATCTCCTTCGCAAAGATGTGAACTCTGACACAACCCTCTCTCGTGGTGCAGAGCCATTTGCTGTGATATATGTCCAGGCACACTGGACTTGCTCAACGAGTTTTTTCCCAGGTATGYGTATCTGGGTGTATGTTGGGAAGTGAAAACACCAAAAGTGTTTTCACACAGGCTGGTCCTATCATAAAGATAAGGGAACCAGGGACCAACAAGGGAATAAAAACAGCAAGAACCCAAAGACCGAACAACTAAGAGGAGGGAAACACACCTTATCCTGGAGGTTAGATGAAAACATTAGATTAATATAAAAACATAAGAAAGGCTGTATTGGGCCAGACTGAAAGTTTAACTACTGCGGTAGCCTGTTGGCAGCTCCAGCCATCACTGCATGTCTGAGGACCACAAGACCAGAACATGGGACCARTGCAAGCATATGCCCCCAGGGCTTACTTCCCCAGCTTGCAGGCTGCTTTTTCATTAAAAACTCTACATCTCTTGCTCTGTTTTGTTCCTTTACTTCCCCAAAATATCTTGGGCCGCTGTATGTCCCCGGGTCCACAGAAGGGAGCCTCACAGGCCCGGTAACCASATCAGGTAAGTAATCCCCTCCCGCGCAGCACACGCCATGTAGCCTTCACGCCCGGGGCTGGAGCTGCAGGACTCAGGGATGGCAGCATTAGTCACCTCTGCACCAAAGTCCCCAGAGCAGTTCTGTGTTTGTGCGATGTTGCAATGAGTGTTTTATCTCTCTTGGTCACATAAATCAATCTCACTGGCTTGGCACTGCTTTTCCAGAACATAAAATTCCCAGAAAAGGGGAACCCTGCTGAYGGGTTATATAATACAATTGGATGATCCTGCTGGCCACATGGTATTTCCAGTACTGAGTATGTTTTTTATCCAGAATATGACCAGAATGCTAACAAAAACAACACATGGAAGACCTCACGACAAGTCCCAGTGTCTGCTGCAGAGTACATAGCCTTGGTTTGGGTCCTAAAGCATACGCAGATATGCCTAAAACATTTATCAGAAGAAAACAACATCAGGCTTGAGAAGGAAAGGAAGRTCTATACCTGCACAGGGGACCAAAACAGCAGGTCCTGGCTATGATGCACAGGTGGAGCTTGTGAGGCAGGAAGGTCTCCATCTGCCGGCTCAGTAAACCTTGACTCTCCCTGATGTTGGTGCCTTGCGAAGCTCCCAACCAACACAAGCAACAGAAAGGTGAATTCCAGGCACCACAAACCAAACGGAGAGGAAAACGAAGCCTCCCTTCGTCAAACTAGACTGGAGGGAATTAAGGAGCTGTTTTTCCAACTCTGAGGGCTGCAGACAGCCGTGGGCTAAGGCCTTCACAGGCATCATCAGAATATTTTGACAGACTTTCAAATGCAAGTTTCTCCAGGGGAAAAAATCCCTWATTCCAGGTTAGAGCACAAGAAACAACAAACATTTTTCTCAGCTACAAAGCTGAATATTTCATGTCCTTCTTCGATGGGCAGGTTTTGTACTGAACACAGACGATACAACACAAGGATCCAGAAGAATGTCCAAGCAGATAGATGAGGAAAAACCTTGATTTTTTTGGCAATTCACTCAGTGGAGAAATAGGTGACTGAATACAAAAACACAATGAGAAAAAAAATGAAAAATCAAATCCTCAATATAGCAGAAACATTTCAGACTAGCTTCAYGCTATTCAGTGTGCTAGATGGCACACCTACTCTCGCATGCTCTAGCTGATTTTCCTAAATGACTAATATGGGTTTAATTAAATTTGTTGGTTTTGATTCCTGTAATTTTTCAGAGAAAAGTACTAAGGAACTATAAGTAGATAGGAAATTATTTGGTTAGGCTCTTTTTTTCTTTTCCTTTATTTCTGCCTCAAAATATCTCTGGCAACTTATAAAGAACTTTTCCATTGACATTGGCCGTTCAATACGTGCTTCCGAGATTTAAGTTTGCCTTGTGATATTTACCAGTATGCTCCATGGAAAACAATATTTTTGGACAGACTGTAGAAATACACCCAAATTCAGAACATAGATTTCAACATCCCCCAGTTCAAAGAATTTCAGATTCGCAGCTGATCTGTTTTCCAGATTTCCCTCCACACGGTGAGCTGAATCACAGTCTCCCCAATGGGAGACACTAACATGCCTCCACAAAACGTGCCCTCCATCGCAGGGTAAGATGTGATCGACCTAGATAGGAGCCTTCGACTCTCGGTCAGCTGGCTGCCTTGGCCCGAGCCCTGCTGGCTTGATCCCYGTGATTCCCAGACCAGACTGGTGATGGGACGATGATGCCCCGGGCGCAGTGAGGTTCACCAGTGATGGGAAAGTCCTGCCAGCACGCTGTGAGGCGAAGGGTGGCCTTTCCCCAGCCGTAACTGGTGACATTATGTCAGCAGGGATTTTACGCTCMGTTTTGGCTTGGTCAGGCCATGGCTGAAGAGAAAAAGTTCTCGCAGYGTGCCAGAACTGGGACTGGGAATTYCCCACGGGAGGATCTGCAAAACCGCACGTAGCCAACACACACAGCCCCACCGAGCCCGGCCGCGCTCAGGCAGTCCCCGGGGCTTAAGAGAAATCAATTATGTTCACCTGTCACATAAAAACAACTCAAGCACCATCCATCAGTTATCCAAATACCTCGTTCCTGGCACTTGTTCAAGTACCTCCTTTATCAAATAAAATTCTTCTCCTTGAAGGCTGCGGGCTGCTGAGGAATCTGAGTGTGCTTAATTAGATTTACGACTGTCAAAGGTAACATATTCTAACAAAATCGTTCCACCTTCCTTTTCCTTCTGTTCGCCTAGTACTTAGAGGACAGGTCAGCTAATGAAATATTGGAGTACTTGAGTAGCTGCAGGTGTGGGTTTGATGAAGAGAATCATGGCTTCATTCAGCTTAGCAACTTACACATATAAACCAAACAAACAGAAAACTCAGTCAGAAGAAACTTTATAATAATCAGAAAAGTCAGAAGAAGCCTTTGACTATTAAGGGAGATMAGAAACTTCTCAGTGGGGTATTCCTGCATGCCAAGAGCTTATAAAAACCTTCCTAAACTTCATCTATGATTAAAATTAACCGATTCTKCCCTGTAGATTCCAGTATCAAACCTGTCTCCGCTCCAGTCCCTCAGCYGCAAATGTACTTAGTGACTTCCCGGGATTAAATTTCCTGTTATTTAGGTGGAAACCAGGAAAACCCCTATCCTTATAGTCATGACTCCRGGATATACTCATATTCACAACTTAGTTTTGGCCATTTGGCTTCAGCCCCACTAAAAACCTGCACAGCTTCATGTCAGGTTTGTTYAAGCAGATGCCTTCAGAAAAGCCTTAGCACCCCTCATCAGTGACTCCGTTGCTTTACACAGCTGGTTACTCTCTTCCTCAGTGAAAACTGGGGACTCTGATTTTCTGCAGAACTCAGAAACAAGTGCTTCTTCAAATACACTAAATTAACAACACACTTTCGGGGCTTTTTCTGCTGCAGACTGTTCTAAGAGGAGTACTCCAGAATTAGGCAACCTGCAGTAACTCTTCCCAAGTGCCATTTTAATTCTACAAGGAAATCTGAGAACTCTGTACAAGCTCCTCCAAGTGCTGTGTCAGATGCATACCCTTAAAATGATAAATAAGCATGAATTGCCTGCTCTCTGCATGGCGCATTATCTATCTTTGCTGGGTTATATGTGGAATGCAAAAAATAGCATAATCACAACAGTGAGAAAAGAAAATGCCATCAGGTCTCTGCAGGCCACATGGTTTGGTTTTGCTTGATGTTTATTACAGGCAGAGAGCAATATAGCTGAAGGCACCCCTGGACCTCCATGGTCATGCTATTTGTTGGTTGTTTATATGTTTTCCAAACTTTTTTGTGCTGAACTTTTTCTGCATTGTTTGTTTGAGCCTCCGTAACATTTTGAAAGTTTCAGCTGGAATGGTTTAGACATTTAGAAAATGAGACTTGTTTTGGTCCAAAAGATGAACTGGACAAACTGGACAGTCAGCACGCGCAAGCGGGCAGCATCCACTTTGCCAGCGTGCACAGTTCAGACTCGACCAGCCGCCGCAGGACAGGGGCAAATGTCAGGCAGGGGCACCTTCCCGTACCAGTGACTGCACCACCAGCACTGCAGAAAAGTGACACAGAGTGGGTGTCTCAAAGCTTCTGGAAGAGGTGCTTGTTCCTCTGCCATCAAAATTTGTAAGACTCAAGCAACCAAATCCCTCGGATTTGCTAATGTCACCCCATGTACATCCTTTCTCTCCAGAGTTAAATATCTGAAATGACTAAATATCAAGAGCAGGAAGGTGGATTGAATAGACACATCCTGTTCTCATAAAAAAATTCCTCCTGTATCTCTTCTGCCCATAAGCTTTAGCACCATTTAGCTTTTTTTTTCCTCTGTTAAAAAAAAAAAAAGCTCTTATTTAGGTTTCTCTCCTCCTGTGAATCGCATTCAGGTTTTAGGGGACCTTTAATTCTCTCTCTGCCTCACATGTTAATCCAAATCTCTTTTCTTAATTAAAGTTTTACTCTACAAGAGTCTTTAACCTCCGTTTCTAGGTGACAAAATCAAATCCAGCTCCTCTTGATAAGAAAAACTCATTTCTGGCTGATTGACAAGTTTAATTAACTACCAATATTTTCCTTTAATTGCTAGATTGTTACCAAGACAGCAGCTTCAAGGATTATTATGGTTGCACAGGGAAACAGTACCTAAAGATTTTGCAGCACTACTTTTCCTTGTTGTCATCTTTCCCGTTCCCAAAGCAATCGCATATGCTCAAGGTTACGCCACAGAGGAGCAGGGGACAGGCAGGTGCTGAGGTCTSACCGTGCTGGAGAAGCCTGGCCATGATTAGGGCACTGACCTCCAGGGGCTTCAGTGTGGTCCTGAGCGTCTCCCTGTAGAGACATATATGGTCCCGCGTGTTGGGTGAAGAGACTACAGGGTCTCTTTAGAGTCAGTGAGGAACGGGGTGATTTAAATCTTCTGGGTCCTAAATCACCTTCATTCCTGCTTCCAAATCAGCCAGATGAACCCCGGGCCTCCTTGGTGGATGTGTTTGCAGAGCACAACGAGAGATGTCCCCTTCCGTCCGTCTACCAGTCCACCGGCCCCCGCTCCACGCGAGGAGCCCCCTTCGCCCCGCTCCGCGCAGCCCRCTCCCCACCAGAGCCGCCGCTTATTTCTTTTGTTTTCAACTTGCTGAAGTATAAAATACAAACTGCCAAACTTTGCTCCAGAGATATCTCTATTTATGCCAAAAATTGCAATTAATAACCAAAAGACGGCAAACTGGAAACTACTTGATAAAAAACATCCCGTCCCCGTTCCTAGCACTTTTCCCTATTACGACATTCATCAGTGTTGCAACATTGCATTCGTTGTGGGAGAAAGTGGAAAAAAACTGGTTATGGTTCTGTTGTACCATTGTAAGCGCCAACAGTCATTATCTTTCCAAAACCATCATATGTCTAGAGAAAACAGGGTGGCCATYGCAGACGAGGGATTCTCTGATTAATTCAGACTTTCTTGCCGATGAATCACTGCTTATTTCAGGCTGCAAACAGGCATAGGAGTAACCRTGAGCATATGCAAGACTTCGTTTTCAGGGATTTGTTCTTGACACTGATTTTAATGAACTATTTGTAAATAGTAGACAATAACAATGTTCCTGTTTTACTTTGTTGGATTATTATTTAAAAAAAAAAAATGGCTCTGGGCTTTCCTTCCACCACACAGCTAAGCCTGTTACTTTAATATTATTTGTGGCATATGAGTCAGTGACTGGTTTTGTACAAAAAATAGAGAAATAAAGTGAGTCACATGAAAGGTATCATGGTAATGATCTTGGTGACAGCACTCTCCACTGTCCCGGTAAAGTATATAACACAGCTCAGGCAGGAAAGCTACCAAATAGAAAACCACCAAATAACTCTTTCAAAGAGCAATTACATCCTAATCATATTATCTTGACATAGATATTGTCATGATGCCAAACTATTCATCATACCCTGCTAAGACGTGAAAGCTGGAGCTTCCCTCTGATTTTGTTTATGTATCTTAGGAAACTGTTTATCATTTCCCATCTTGTGCGTTAAAGGGACACTATTTAATACGTACTAACTAGAGTCTGGTTTTCACATGGTCTTCATCATAACTTGGATGACACACACCGAGGAGGGATGCATGGGGCAATCCCAGGCGCTGCCCAGAGTGAAGGATGCCTTCCACCACCTTTCCTAGGTTTCTTTTCTAACCAGTCATGCTAAAATTGTAACACCAAGCCACAAGTTGACCGGAGCAGTAATSGAGCGGCAAGGCCAACATCACCTACCACTAAAATCAAAACAGTTGTCCACCTCGTTCGCCCCAGCGTCGGCGGCCAGAGAACCGGTGCTCTGTGCGGAAACAGCTTTCAGAGAGCCATTCCCTTACGCGCACCTTGATCTGCTTCTTTTTTTTTACCTATGTGTTTGAAGCAAACCTTAAATACAAACATTCGGTTATAATTCTCACTAGGCACTTTTACCAAATTTGCATCCGCGTAACGTTAGCACACGCGTCACAGGCAACGTCAGGCTTTAAGAAGTTCCAGAAGCTCGACATTCAGCTCTCAATTTCTGTCACTTATTTAGCAACATATTCCTCCATCCTCTAGCTCCGCTAACGTGCTGCTGGTTTCCTATTTAACATGCACAGCGGGCTAAGCCGTTCAGGATTTTAAAGCACGAGCATATGTGCCACATTAATGGGGGCGATCTTCATATAACCGAGCTGCTCCTCGTTTATTTAGGTTTTTTTTCCTGATTTTGGAGGATTTGACTAGTGCTTCTCTGCTTTTTAAAATTTCTCCCCCCCCCCCCAGCAGCCCCCTCTCCTCCCCGAGAAGGGTTAGCGCCTCCGGGCCCCGTCTCGTCGCCCGCCCTCCCCTCCGCCCGGGGAGGCGAGTTACCGGCGGTGGGCGATGAGTGCGTGAGGATGCTTCCCGATACGCTAATCAAGCAAAAATTGTTTCTCCTCCAATATCCTGTTATTTTACCCGCATGGTGATTTACTGATGTTCAAAATTGGGCTTGGCAGGTGGAGACTTCCGCGCTGCTGGTGGCTGCCAGAAAAGCAGGTGTCTTGGTCCTGATTTTAAGAGGCTTTTTTTTTATATATAAATCTGCCTGCATATTTTTTTCTTTTTCTTTTTGAAAGATACATTCCCTTCCTTTATGCTTTTGTTCTCTTCTTYGCAATTCATATCCTTTCTTTTAATCTCTGATTTTGGAACCCTTCCATATTTGACTGTCCCTGACATTTAAGCAAATTCTTAATCTCCRGGATTTCCTTTCTTCTGTAAATCACCTTTAAAAACCCCACAATCCCTTATTATTTCCTCTTTCATTTTCATTATTTCATCTATAATAAGCAACATTAAATCCAGGGARCAGTTATGACCAACCTCAATTTCTGCATGAAAAAAAAAAAARGAAAACAAAACATTTTTTCCRAGCCTGAAGTGGGATTTTTGCCAGGAGGAATATTTGTTCTCTCTCTAGTAACAAGGTGACATGGTGCCAGTTCACTCTAATTTCACGTGGGGTGGGGAAATAGATGCTTTTAAACGGCTGTAATGTTCGCTCAGCGTTTCCTCCAGCGCGTGTCCTAAATAAACCAAGAGGTGCGCGATGCCCGCTGGGCTGTCTCCTTCCTCCTGGGGAAGGAGGAGGACTGCACTTATTTTCACAGGTAGCAACAAAAGAGACCATCTGCTTGGCTATTTGATAACCAACTTCTTTCTCCGACGGGAGGCTCGGAGCGCGCCCCGGGAGCCGGCAGGGCGCCCGCGGGATGGGGACGGACGGAGAGCCGCGGTCCCGGTCCCTTGGGGTGGGTTTGGTGCTATTCGCACGCAGCAGCATTTGCAAAAAAAGGGCTCCAGAACGCAACGAGTGGGGAGAGAAATCAGCAAAGGGGACGCGGCGAGGGGCGAGAAGAGGGCCCGGGGGGCAAGGACCTCTGCGCAGCCTTCGCCGGTGGAGGGAGCCCACGAGGGTCAATAACTGCAATAATCAAGCAAACCACGTCTTGCCGCTCGCCCAGCCCTTGTCAAATGACATTTCCCCCTCTGCACGTGACAACAGAGATGAATTTTCCAGTTGCATCTGAAGACGATGGTATCAGAGATTTTGCAAGAGGATTAGTTACACATTCAAGCTTTCAGTRCTGGAGAAAGAACTTAGACGGAAGAGAGAAATTTAGAGCTTTTGAAAGATTTTTAAGAATGCTATTGAGATTTGGATATAAGTCAGCGCAAAAACAGACCCCATGACTGCATAGCGGATTGCTGATATCTTTAAAGGAGCAATTGTGCTTTGAAGTACAATAGAAAAATAGAGATTTTTATCTCAATTAGGTATGATGATAATTGCACTCAGACGCTTTAATCAGCAGGCTTCAGATTTAACCAGATGGATATGGAGGGCAAATCTGTGAAGGATGAATTATTTATTTTAGGCACACTAAAACTTTCTCTCTTAAAGGTCATCAAACTTTCAACAGAATTGACAAAGTCCGCTGCATATGTGAATGCAATTAATCCTCTCATTAGTGAGAGGCAACATTTTCTTTTGAACTTGATATGCCTGGTAGGAGAACAAAAAACCAGAGCAAAATCATTTATGGAAAAATACAGCTGAAGAGCATCTGTTTGTCTTACATCAGTGGTTCTGCCCCATTGCTTACAAAAAAAAAAAAAAAAAAAAAAAAAAGAAAAAGAAAGAAAGAAAAAGAAAAGAAGGAAACTAAACTGGAAACATTAGAGCAGAAAAATACATTCTGCCCAGCAAGCATAAATATTTGACATTTTTAATAGGATTATAAAACTGAGAGTCCGAAATCAAGTGGCATTTATCAACTAATAAGATGCCTCTTTAATGGACGGCTAAGGAAGGCTAGTGTCAAATGTAACACAGGAGTCTTTTACACTCAGCACCACAAATCGACAGCGAATAGAAAAGAAAGCGATGGCATCGATCATCGCCGGCCTCGCGGCGACGGCTCGCGTGGGCGAGCTTAACCCTGCGCGGGAATGGCTTTAACGATTTACAGCACTTTGCACCAAAATCAGCCACGGGGCAAAACTGAGCCCCCGGCTCGAATGCGGCCGGCCGCGTCCCGGCCCGCGGGGCCGAGCTCTTMCGGTGGGGGGTTGCTTCGGGCCACGGGGGAGCCACCGCCGGGGGGACGCGAGGGACGGGACAAAATGAGGATAATAATAATCWTTTTTTTTCTGAGTACTTTGAAATACACAGATGAAAAGTGGYTAAGAGAAGATATGTAGCACTAGCTGTTTCCAGTAAGTAGTTTCTATTACTTTTATTAAAGAATAACTTATTTTTGAACAGATACTATTTAAAAAATGACCAGATTGCTTTTCTATTAAAAAAAAAAAAATCTATTTGCAGAAGGCGGAAATTGCTCTGTGATTTTTTCAATCAAACAGCTAAATGAGCTAATTAAGGACAAGACGAGTATTATTCCACCAGACCTAGTGCGTGGAAACCCAAACATTCGCCACAYCTAACTTTAACAGGTGCCTTAATAAATCCTTCATACAGGGCGAGAAAAAGCAGCACATTTGTCACCACAATCCCGGAGATGCTTTTCACGGAGGCAAGCCAGGGCAATCCAGATGAAATCTAGACGGGATTTTATGACAGTTTGTTACTCATTCCGAAGGAAATTCACAGCTAACGGCCCCAGCAAACGAGCAGCGTTGCGAACCAAGCCGGCGGTGCCTTGCTTTCCGTCACCGCCGAGCCCCTCCGCAGGAAGCGGACGCTCAACCCTCATCTGTGTCCTGCGCTGCACAACACGCTCCGGACAACGCGGGCTTTTCTGGGAAGGGAAAAACGAGGCTGCGCAACGTGTGCAACCGAGCCGCAAACCACGGCCAGCACCTTCGCGCTCCCACGAGCCCCGGGGGAACACGAGSGGAGCCACCGAATCCGGCTGTGCCGCCAACACCCGGGAGCGCTAGTCCAAGCCACATCCCTCATCTCGGTCTTCCCAGCCGAAAAGTCAATAGGAAATTGCAAGCTAATGTACCTGAATATTAAAATGCAAAGGGATTCGGGTRCGATAGGAAAAGAAAACGAGATCCGAGCGATGGCTCAGATGACACAGTTGTGGAGCTAACGACGCAGACCCGATGGCTTCTTACTCTTGGAGGGAGGCCAGAATGATATTAACGGCCACTTTTGTGGCTCTAATAACAGCACAGAGTATTCATTGTGTTCAGTAAAATCAAACATTTTAACAAACAGTCGATACTTTTTAATTTTGTGGAGGGCAGCCTCCATACCTCAAAGCACGACAGACACATGTTTTAGTGCACGTTCCTCTCTACTCAGGAAAGTATTTCAAGATGTACAAAAGCACTTTTTCTAATCAAGAAGTGAGCAACATAAAAGGGCACGTCGACGAGCTAGCTTGCCTTTCATAAATAACAACTTCACAGTAGGTTCTTAAATACAGCAGGAATCATGCAAATAATTCTGGAGCTRTTTTGAAAAATCTGCCTCCAACCTAAGTGCTTCCATAAAGACAGCTTTGTCTGAAACCAGACCTCCTCAGAGGAATACATCTCCGACTTCGAATTAAATGAAACACCCTCGGGCGCTTCATTTGCAAACACACGGTTTGAAGGAGGAAACACCTCGGGAAGGCCCCGCAGCAAACCCCAGGGCCCCGGGGGGGGCGTAAGCAGCTGTCAGACGCGCTAGCAGGGGCGATTTGGTGTCGGCCAAGCCCTGCCGCTGGCACGGGACGGGTCCGGGATTTACCGCAGCTATGTGCAGAACTGTTCAAAGACTTCAGCCAGGCCTCAAAAGCAGCCAAACGAGCACGTTGCATCGTTTGCAGCAGCAATGGTGGGAGCTGCATCGCAGCGGTGAATCAGCCGTGTCGCCCTTCGTTTCCCTTAATTTGAGACCTGGAAATCCGACAGTCCTGTAGCAGCACCGGGCAGGGATCTCCCTCCCCRCTGACCTGCCTCAGGTCTACTCACATTTTCTTTGCAGCAGAGTCCTAGAACAAATACACCTAAAGCTCAACTCTGAGATGTTGTACTTTCACCGTATCACAAGAGTAATTAAAAGAGTGAAAGATATGCTGCCAAATATCGCAGTATCGTGTCATTCRCACAGTGAGGGCTGAGTGAAGCAAGCTTCAGGGGTTATATTCCTTGCAGAGCTTCAGTTTCTTAAAAGAAGGTCGTAACCAAGCTACTCTGGGAAGAAAAAGGTCTTTTAAGAACAAGTTTAATAAAATTCTAAATTAAAATTTAAACTCACATACAAATCATTTCTAAATGTTTGTTTCATTTTACAACAGGAAAATCCCCCCTCCTTTGGTTAGCATTATCTTTTAATGGGTACCMCAGGGTTTTTCATTGCTGTAATGTTTTCCAGGGCTTTTCTTGCTTTGCATGCCCGCAGTGCTCCCCTGCTTTGCACTTTACCRTAGTCTCAGCAGCGTGCCCTGTATCCACTGGCAAAAATAACTCAGTGGTTTCAGCGGTACTGGAGATTTACAGCCAGGTTTGACTAGCTGATCTAGCCAGTTATCAGAGAGATTTTAGAGTGGAGTTTAGAACAAAACTGGAATGAAAAACAAAGGAATAAAAGCTAAAGGGTTGTCACTGTTAGCAATCTCTTTGCTATAAGGTGTGCTTCATAACAGAGTAACTTCATTGTCAGTTTTGGAGGCATCACATTCGGGGATGTCTGAGGTTCCTCTGTGCTACAAGGTAAATGCTAGCTGGTGTGACAACCTGGGGACTCAGCCAACGTATTCCTTGTGATTTCTGGTTGCTTTTTCATGTAACCTTTAAGAAACGTGATGCACAACCGCAACGTGCATGCAGAAGCCACGCAACGTGCATGCAGAAGCCACCATTTCTGACACTGCCTAGAGTCTGCGAGCTCAGAGCAGGGAGCAGTCAGCAGTAAGGACCAGGCTGGAAACACTAAACAATCTATACACTAACAAGGGGACTGAGCTGGGAGGCCAGACTGACTTAATTTGTTGCGTGGAGGTGGTCTGGAAAGCGGAAGATTACCCAAGGCCGAACAAAGAGGCTAAGCTGTGGCCAGGGGGACACATACACGGGCTGAGAGTACCACACAAGACGATCGGGTCGGGAGGAAGAAGATACAAGCGAACTTTTGCGCGGGTGGGAGTCRAGGTCTGGTTTCATTGAATAACCGGCATGGGTAAAGCAACCTGAGCTGGGCAGGGAGAGAAACATTTGGCTGTTTTCAGGAGAAGTAATAAGCTGCAGGAGAAGTACCTTGGACAACCCCAGAAGCAGTTGACTCCAAAGAATAGCTCAAAGCGTGGCTGGTTTTTGCCTTGCTACTCACTTTTTGGTGAAGAGCAAAGTGCCCAGTGTGGCATGGGCTCTATCTCCTGGAGCACAGCTCGGAGCAGCCCCCGAGCGGGGCAGCAGGCAGGTGTGGGCATCTCCTATTTATTCTATGAGATACTTGCACTGTGTTTTAAAGAAAAATCAAGGATATCTACCCTTGTCTTCCTATCCTGGTTAATCCCAGTATTAATACAGGATTCTGTAGACTGCTGGAGTAATTTTATTTCTTATTGGTAAAAGASACTTCTCTCCACCATTACCACCTTATCATCTCTCTCCTACAGTATTCTTTTAATCAAAAAATTCTTTAAAACCATTTTTTTCTCAAGGCTGTCATTGCCCAAGAGGCATGGTTTACCAACAGATTGCATTTACAAACCCTTGGAAAACTAGGAACGAGAGATTAATACTCTATAAAGGATGAGCAAATGTGTGGGAACACGTTAAAATGCTAGGAATTACGAACACATGCCCCAGCAGTGTCCAGAAATCTACTCTTAACCTTCCTAAAGTCGTATTCATTCTTAAGCTCCTCTAATCCATAGSATGACCCGTTGCATTGGGGAAGCCTCACCATGCCTCTATTCTGACCTCTCCCAAAACACCAAAAGCAGATCTGGAGCTGCCCTGTGCTAGCACACAGCTTCTCCACAGTGAGACTTACTTGTCCCARCACTTCATCTCACAGCACCACCTCCAAAAAATTCCAGTGTAGGCAATTCTCAAATATGAATTTGGGATTTTCTTMTGCTCACGTTAACTTACAAGAGACATATTTCAGGGCTGAGTTTGTACTGACAGAGGTGGACAGAAGTGTTGAGATGCTCTGAGTCCAGATGTGTGTGCAGATGTGTGTACAGTCTGCAGCACAGGTCCCCGTAGTGTGTTGCAGGCTGATCCAGCACAAAATTAAGAGTATATGTCAGCCACAGTTCAGCTAATGACATCTGGCTATCACAATACCGCTTAAAGACACTGCTTAAGCGCTCTGTGAGAGTACTATTACCATTTTAATATCATCCATGCCTTGTTATTTTCAGATCTGAACCTGAACTAAAATGTTGTGCTGGAACAAATTCCTGTCTCTGCTTTGAAGTCAGCCTCTCTCTCCGCAGCCACGGAAGCAACTCCCCTGACCCTCCTTCCTGCAAGCCGTTAGGGCAGCTCGGATCTGGAGGTAATCTTCCCTGCCCAGACCCACTCCTACTTTCAGAAAAAAGTTTTCAAAGGAAGTTCATGATCTGTTTGATTTTGTCAGTCAGTTTTCACTTCAGGGGCATAAGAGAAGAGGCAACGCTGCTGGGCATAGGAAAAAAGCCTTTCAAAATCACTTTTTTGGTGTAGTTACTAATATTGGGGGGTAACCTAAAACTGTATCAGCCCACACGGAAATCTCAGAAGTATTTTATTTGTAGACTAGCAGCCAAATTTCTATTCCCTGTCAAGATGATGTAAATCTGGAGTCATACAACTGAATACTGGGAAAAGGAGAAATTCCCTGCATGCACTAATTATATTTCCATATTTTGRAGAAAAAAGCTGTCCACACTGTAGCAGTCTGCGACCTGATATTGAAGGAAGAAGGTATAYGCACAAAGCCTGTCCTAAGTGAATAACAACACTTAAAAGGCAGTAATCAAATTACTTTTCTAGTTTAGCTAAAGTTTTAATCATTTCTAGCAACTCAATTAGTCGTTGTTCTCATTAAGCAGCCAAGCCAGCCAAATGTCACAGTGGAAATGTTTGACGTGTTCTTAACAATTTGAAAAATCACAAAGCAAATCCTTTTTAGAGTGCGATATTCCTAATAATCTGCCAAAATCACTAAGCTATCACAGATCTACACTAAGCATGTAAGAATACACAGATAACCTAAATTGAAAWCACTGAAAAAAAGAACACAATTCAAGCCACTAGGACCACCAGATATGCTAGAATTCATAAGATTTTCCACTTGTTGGAGGACTTCGAGTTTTCAAAGCTTTCTTTACAACTGCATACAAGATTCCCAGCAAAACCCAAGACTAAAGCTGCCCAGAGCTAGCTCAGTGGTGGAGGAGCTGGGAGCCCACGAAGTGGCTGAGTCCGTTATGACTGTATCACACAACCAGGTTTCAGCCCATAGCTGAGATCCACCTCGAGCCTTCTTGGCCTTGCTGTGAGGCTGTGAGGTCTCCAGCTATGAGAGGTTCAATCACCAGCCAGAGCAAGATGCCTACAGCTATCACGGCCATGCCCATAATGAGAGAGGAGAAAACACAGATATGACAATTTGGGAGAATGAGGTTCCCCAAATGTATTTGTAGAGGGTGAAACACACCAAGAAGATGGAGCAATACAGCTGAGTGAAGAACCAACCTAGCTCGAGGTGGTGGTCACCACTTGCTGCAGCCGGTAGGGCAGGTGCTGCCGCGTAYGGATCCCACTGCAGCTGCAGGCATCTCGCCCAGCCCCAGGCTTCCTTCCCCAGCACCTGGATGAACTTCTAAGTCCTGCTCACCTTTGGCTGGCCTTCCATCTGTTTGGTTCTCCTGCTTTCCTCACCATACGATGGGGTGAATAAGCGGAATTACTACTGACTTACTGCATGTT
Organism: Rhea americana; assembly: GCF_003343005.1. Taxonomy (NCBI): domain Eukaryota; kingdom Metazoa; phylum Chordata; class Aves; order Rheiformes; family Rheidae; genus Rhea; species Rhea americana. Next base: position 4,141,686 of record NW_028186501.1, on the reverse strand, counting down.
TTATAAGTAAATCAAGGGAAAAAAAAGTACATCAAAAGCAGAAACRTCCCCTTCCCTCTGTCCCTGTTTTCTCTTATTCTACGTAATCTAATTCTAGCTAGTATCAAGAATAAATTTGTTTTAGAAGTGTCACCAAATCCACAACTGACTCTTAAATTATTGCGTGTACCTGAACAGTTAATTCCGGGTGGCTGCAGGATTTGGGCARTGGGAAAGTAGACGCTTAAGCTGGATGTTAGGGAGTCTGGAAGAGTCAGCATTGTTGCACGTAGCTCCATTTCTAGGAGACACATCCTGAAAGTAGGCTAGCAAAGCCAAGGGAAGGGAAAAAATTGCAATCTGCTCAGACCAGATGAATCTTAAGAAACGTGGGAAGCCCAAACACAGCAGGTCAKTGAACATCTAACCAGAGGAAGCTCTGCCAGGACTGTGATATTTCATAAATTGCTGAGGTTTTAACAAATTAGGACATAAACTACAAAACAAGCTCCTTSTCCCATCTACAAGGCACTACCTTCTCCACATGGTGCTGGGGTTTCCAGCTCTTTGCAGTGCAASCTGCAGTCCAGACTGCTGGAGGAGATGAGTTGGCAGAACCACTGCATTTGAACCATCTTTTCTGAGAAGAGATGATTCCCTCATGGCCTCAAACGCCTAGAGAAGCTCATATTCAWATCTCCCATACATCCCTAGCACCTGATGACTTCAGTGTGGGCAACATGGGCTGCTGAACTTTTAATAACTGTGCAGGTTGAGGATGAAGCCTGCCCATCACAGCTCATGAAAGGGTTGGAGGAGAGAAATCAGCCCAGAGGCTTTGTTTGAAGTGAGGCTCTGCTAAAGATGAATGTGTGGAACTAACTGAGGATGTGAGAGGTAGCAGCAGGACCACACAACAGAAGAGTCTGCATTTCAAGCACAGCTGCTGGGACACCTCCTCRCTGGGAAGGTGACAGGAAGAAATCCACAGCTGACATACATTTTTTGCTGAAGCATTTCATGTCTTTTCTCAGGCACTGTGACTAATTATGCTAATAAAAAAAAATCACAGAATTTCGCCAGCAGACATCAGACTTAAAAAAAAAAAAAAAAAAAAAAAAGGCAACCTACCAGGGGACAATTCACATAACTGAAAAAAATGGTGAACAGCTGTGCCTTAACATCTGTAATGCCTTAACATCCCTACTCTGAGAGAAGGAGTAAATGGCCAGAACAAGAATTGCCGATAGCACCTCTGTTCAAGCGCGGACAACACTCAGAGGGAAGAGGAGATCCAGCAGCTCGGTGGCTCCATTCACCTCCTGGGGCAGACAGTCCTTGGCAAGTCATTTCTAGTGAGACTAACTTTAGGTTTTTAGAAGTCAGACATTAAAGCGTGTTTGTCTGGACTCCCTCTACAGCTGGGGGGAAGAGATAGGCAGCTCCAGCTCTTAGAAGCTGGCCACAAACTGGGATGAAATTGGGAGAAACAGCCCTATGGAGACTCCTCCTTCCTCCAGAGATGAATCCCACCCTTCATGGCTTCGGCCCCTGGGCATTTAAGGGAGGTGATGCCACCACGGTATCACACAGGACCACTGAAAGGAAGGGGAAGGTGCTGAATTTAAGTGCCGAATTTCAGTCTGGTGTTTTTGCAGGCACACACCAGTTGAGCAGGCAGAGGGTACAGCTCCCTTCAGCTCCAGTTGGCCCCAGGAGCTGCACTGCGACAGTTTAGTGGGGCAGGAGGCCCCTTTCCCCAGGGTGGTGCCTGGCTTTCAGGATGAACAAACGATGTCTCAGAGCTGGTCAGTCCTCACAGGGGTCTCGAGTTTTTAACCTGCAACTCAGGCTGCAGCCCTGGTCTCGGACCTGCTTTTGGTGCGGGGCTGCCAGCCCTGCAGCTGTGCTCTGCGCTCCCCAGCCCAGCCGAGCACCGGGGCAGCCGGCCGCCAGAACAAGCCTTTGTAACATTTTATTCTTAAGTTACAGAACGGAAAAACTCTTACAGCTGTTTTTTTCTCACATTTGCCCTCTTTTGGCTAGTTCTCGCCTAGATATAAGGAGTTCAGTGCCGCAGGCTGCGTGCACTCCCCGCTTGCAGGAAACCTGTGCTGCTTCACTTGATTCTGCTCCCATTGCAAGAAATTAGAGTTTTCCCATTGGCATAAAAACAGGGCTGTGTCCTACACATCGCTACGTGCCTGCGGGAAGAAGGAAAGTTCTCTATCGCTTACATATTAGAAGCTGATTTAAGTTAAGGTGGAGCAACAACTCAATTTACTTTGGTAGCATAAAGTTGAACTGACTCCCCTGGAGCTAATGTGGAGTCAAGCTGGTGCAAATGCAGCTCTCCAGATTTAACAGCCAGTTAATGGAGGCCACTCAGGTGCTATCAGATGTCCTGCCCACCAGGGCAAGCGCTTTGCAAGTCTCCAGTTCAGTGGTCTCAGAGCTGCTGCTGTTTGAACGTGCAGCTGCAAAAGTCCTGGTGCTTCCTGGTCACCTGCCATCCTGCTCCCATCCTCCCTGTGCCCACCAGCCCCTGCAAGTGGGTGTGCTCACCAGCACCCCAAAACACCCACCTGTTAGGGGTGGGTTTTGTTACGCTCTCTTGTCCACAGTAATGGGATTACACCAGATAGTGGGGCTTTAGCTTATTTTAATTGAAGAGTGTAATTCTAGACTTCTTTACACAGTTATTAAGCTCATCTTTCGTCAGTTAGGGTCTGACTCCTTGATTTTKGATATTTACGGTTTATTTCTGGTTTTGCAGCAACAGGACAAGAAGGGAGAAGGAGAAGTTTGTGGTTCCCTGGCGCACACGATTTCCATTACACAGACCAAGGCCAGAAAACAGTTGCAGAACACACTGATATGACTCAATTGATCCAGCAGAACTTGCATCTCGGCTCTATTTGCCCCAGAGGATTTATTAAYGCCGACATCAATGCAAATAATTCAGCGGGGTGTGCTCTGGCTCCGCGGGATGAGCCGCACRTGCTACGGGGCTGCGCGGGAATCTGGGCCCCATCCGCCGCCGGYGCAGGCGGGAGCCGCGAGCGGCAGCCGACGCGGCCCGGCTCTCCWGGCCCCCTCCCGCAGGGAGCGCCAGGGCGACCAGGCGCGCGGTGCTTTTCCCTCTTTAAAATCGATATATGCCCGGCTTTTACGTCGTCCGGGGTGCGAGCCGCCCGCGCGGCCCACCGGCGTCCCCCACTCGCGTGCGAGCGCACCGAGCTTTGCCAGGGCATCATCAAAGGGGGTGTTTTCAAACAGCCAAAAGAGCTGGAGGCATATTTACCCCCTATACGCTTATTTTTAATTAGAAAAGTAATTAGCATCCTGCCTGTTGAGATGCAATAAAATGAATTTGCCAAAGACGGYAATATAAGCTTATTTCAGGTGAGCTGAATTAATTAAAAAACTGAGTTAATCCAAATAAAAAATGCACACAGATTTCAATCCAAAGCAATTTGAAACAGCCAGGAAATGTGTCCTCATTAGCCACAGCGTAATTTTTTCTTGGACTCTTTGAAAAAGGTTCTCAAAATTAGAGTTTCAATCAACATATCCAAGTTCATTTGACAAGTTTTTATAAAAAGAACTTTAAAATATTTTCAAAATCGTCTACACATTTTGTTTTACCCATTCCCTGGAGGCTGCATCTGAGCAGTTAACTCAAGTCTCTCTYAGATCATTTCTTGCTTTGCGTTTTGTTTGTGGTGCTTTTTATGTTCTATTTCCTTATCTGTTTAGTTAATTAATCACCTTAGGTGCTGTTGGATTCCCAACAGATGAAGAGCTTTAGCTACTAGATTTGACTGACTGAGCTGCACTGTTCTTTCCAAAAGACAAGCATTTTCTAAAAGAAATAAATTGATTTTTTTAATTAAAACACACACACATTTGAATTCTTTCCTTTTTGAAAGTGCTGAAGTCTGGAATCATTCCTATCACTTGATACTCCTGGAAAAGAAATTTCCAACAATTTTTTAGATCTTTCAGTTAACTGGCAAAGTTGTTATTTGTCAGCTCTAACCCTCTCTATGTACATTAAGTAAAAAAAAAAAAAAAAAAAAAAAGTCGAAGGAGAGCCGCAGAAAGGCAGTCAGTGGTGGAGAGTCTGTTCCATTTTTGCTATAAATGTGCGCAGGAATGTCACATGCACTTATGACAGTGTCATCTTAGTGCTGTGAAATCACACTTGTGAGCTCCAGACTTAAATGTCACTTGGGTAAAAGGATTTTGAACAGAGAATATAAATGTCCAAAACTTGCTTTTGGCTGCAGGATGAGGAAAACGGACAGTGCTTCACACTTTTATTTTTGACTCCTCTGTCAATACTGACTAGCTGCGGCTTATCACATAACGCGCTGGCAAGTATCCAAAGCCCAGTGAAACCAGCCGGGAAAACCACCACAAATATTCCCAGAGTGGAAGGATGGATTTTGATAATGAATATTCTAAGCTCCTCCGACATTTGCAGCACTTGCCCCAAAGTGGAGACGGATTTAAAAGACAAGCTGAGGATACTGAMGGCTTCTGTCGTCCTTCGAGCTGTCACACTCGGCAAAGGCATCTCGTCAAGCGAGTGCCAGGGTACTGCAAAACCAGCTATTCCTTACGCGTTGCATCTGAGGAGTTAACTCAAGTCTCTTCTTCAGATCATTCCTAGCTTTGCATTTTGTTTGCCGTGCCTTTCCTGTTCTATGTCCTTATCTCTTTAATTAATCACCTTAGGCACTGCCAGATTCCCATCAGACGGAGGGCTTTAGCTGCTAGATTGGCCTGAACGCAGCGGTGGAGCAGCTCGGGAGTGCTAGCAATGCAGACTTGATTCCTGCGGATGAGGCAGCTCCTTCGGGCATCTGATTTGTGACGGTTTCCTGATATTCCCTTGATATTCCGAGAGAAAGGGGAGCTGTATTACAAAAGGGGTAGGGGCAGCAATAGGAACATGCTCAGCACCAGGCGTCTGAGAAGCAGTAAGTGCATAATTCAGAAGATGGAGAAAAAACAGCCCGCAAGAGACCTGCCTGCTGAGCAAAACCCTCACGAGCACAGAAAGTTCAGCCCCTGCATTGCTATCCTGCTTCASACTGGGAATGCCGGGCCCCAACCGACCAACAACTGCAGGAGCTSTTGAAGCAGCAGCTCTCCTTGCCCCAAAGCCAGCCTCAGCACCCTCCAGCAGCCCGGACTGGGGSGTCTCCGGTCTTGCCCAGAATCCATGCCCCAAGGTCAATGGGATTTGGGCCTCAGAAATACTCCTTCCTGCAGCTTTCCCGCTTGCCTTCTATGCACCTCCATCACCTCTGAAATGCAACTGGATCTGATAKCCCGCTCCCCAAATTTACCAGCTGTTATTCCATTCGACATCATCCCAATCAAGGCCTTTTCTTTTCCTCTTTGTGGGCTTGCAGTTGGCCCCCTGCATCTATACACTGGCCCGTAAAAGCACGGCCCGCATTTCAGAGGCCCTCGGTACCACAATTCCCCTTAGGTTCCACATCAGCCCTCTAACTTGAAAAGCAGTGGCCTGGCTACCTCTGTTAGCTCCCCCTCTCTTGCCCTGTTTGGGAGGGAATGCAAAAGAGAAGGGAAACATCTGTTTATTTGTACAACAAAAACTGGTGCAAGCAGCTTTCCCTGCTCGCAGGGAAAAAAGTCCATATTCGCATGGACTTTTCCACGCAGAAAACTTTGCTCCTTTTCCAAGCAGTATGCCCGCTTGCCACAGCTAGWAAACAGCACTCAGGCTCGCACGCCAGCTCGCCCCCGTCCCCCTTGTAACMTGGAGCTCTTGGGGCTGTCTTAATGTGTCACCAGAAAACCTCAGCGAAAGCACTGGGAGTGGGCGAGGTGTTTATGTCTCCTGAGCCTTGAGCAAGACCGAGAAAAAGAAAAATGAACTCAAAATAGAGCTCGCGCCTCACACAGAGACGGGAGATATTCCTTACTGCAACGTGGGAATCRTCTACATGTGAAGAACAGCACAAATCTTTAAGGCTGGAACTAATCTCATACTTCAACTCAACAATTTAAGGCCATTAAATAAGTCTACTGTTGGGATCCACATAAAGCAAATTAATACCTGCTCAAATGAAAGGGATGATACCAGGAAGAAGGTTAAAAATAAAAGAACAGAATATCAAGTGGGATTTTCTTTCCATTTTTATTCTCAGCTCTCCTTCTGCTAATGTGTTATTTCACCCTCAATACCTCTGACAATACCAGCTGCTTTGATCCCAAAGGCTTATTTGCTCCCTGACTTGTCAGCAAGTTTGCAATAGCTTAAATAAACTCAGAATGGTTCAAAGCCCAATAGAGAGGGATAAAATATACTTTAAAAAGGCACAAAGTCAAGGCGGCACGTGTTCCTTAATTGCTTTCCTGGAGGCTCTCTCTCTTCTCTTCCCCCCATGCCTCCTCTTCCTATGCAATTACACAACGGGCCATAATCTTCTCTGGTGCCCTTGGGTGATAYTCTGACTAATTTTCCATCTGTTGTCACGGATACCTGTTTGGTCCATTAACAAACAGCAAAACAAACAAAGCAAAAGGGCAGTTCACACATAACATTGCCTCTACTCTCCCCACTGCTCATTTCTCAGCTCTGGAGGCTTCTTGTAAAAAGCAACAGGTATCCTGCACTAATGTCACGGGGAAACTGCCGACGATCGTAACACATCCAAGCAAGAGATGGAAATCRCGGAAACTTTTTATACACAGCAAAATTTATTACCTGTTGCATCTTGCTAGCAGCAGGATTTTGCCTGTCACAAGGTAAAAGGAGGAATAAGGAAATACCAAATAGAGTAAAATATCATAGAAGTTGGAGCATTCTAAAGCTACAATTAYGCTTTTTCTGCTCGTCCTGCTTTATGCCTTCCCTGTCATGCAGAAGGCCAGGACATCAGCCACCATCCTGCCACAGTCCCCACGCAGCCGCAAGGAGCTCGGAGAAGCGGTGAGGTGCCAGCGCAGTGCTGCCCTCCACAAACCCGCCCGCTGGCTCAGCATTTAGGGAGTCTGGTTCAGATCAAAATAAATATCAACAATTTTCTCACTAGAAAATGAAGGAGAAATCTATATTTTGTTTGCTGAACAAGCATGGATTATTAATCTATAATCATTTACCATTCAACTAAATTGCTTTGCTCATACTCTCAAAGGAAGACCAGATCTTTCCCCCTCACCTTCCTGCCATAAGTTAAGGGGAATGATCTGCAGAGCTACCAAGTCACRTTCATCCAGTGCTCCACAAGGATCCAGTGTTTTATTACATAGGCCTGCCACACRCATTGCTTACCGATTCTGTTTGTTTTTAAATCCTCTCTGCTGAATCTCAAAATCAACTTAAGTCCTTGAAACTAAATTCTTATAATACTTTAAAATATTAGACCAAGGATGCAAGCTGGAGAAGGCTCTTCTCCACATAAGAGCTTCATGTTGTCTGGATGGAGGAGTGTACGGTTTATATACAAAGGGTTTGGGAAGGGGAAAAACATAACACCTGGTCATTTAGTTTGCAAAAAGGAAAAACTGACCCATGAAGCTCTTGGCATGCATGGCAGGAAGACAACTGCTGCAGCAATGTGTCTGCACACAGCCTGCCTATTTCCAAGCATCTTCATCAAAACAGCCTCTGGCCAACAATCACACAAAGCCTTCTGAATGCCAAACCTCATCTAACTCTCTTCTTCTAGAAGCAGTTCGTCTAGTTGAGCTGTCTTCCAGCAGTAGGAAGTTATTGTGTATTGAAAACACATGTAAATATTTGGTAGATTGTGTCTAAAAACGCTGAAAACAACACACACTCACATTTGACCAGTAGCCACCAACTTTGTTACAAATATTTATACAGGAAAACAGGCAAAACCCCTGTGTTTATTGCATAGCAAAACACTCAGAACTAAGGAATTTTAAGTGTATATGCAGCATTCATTAGTTCAAAAGCTGTACTTGAAGTTCAAGTGTCAGACTCTATATTTAGTCCCACCGTAGTCAATCGGTTTGATTCTCCTGAAGTTAACTCTAGGGCTCGGGTTCTTTGCTAGCACTAATGAGGAGCTCTCCTGAGCCATTCCCAAGGTGGCCTTGTAAAAGTACTAACAGCTCTCAGYCATATATCTACTAATTCAAAATGCAACTCTATAGCTCCAGCTTTATCCAGCTTCATTCCTTGGGTTTATGTTATATTCTCATCACAGTGCTCGAGGTTAGCCTGAAAGGATCTCACTGGCAGGGTTGTATTTTTTTTAATACATTCATGGGGTGCTTATATGTTAAATTAAATATGGACAAAAATAATGGTCTGGCATAGAAAGGGGTCAGAGCCAGCAGACACTTGCCAGCCTGCACGCTTTCCTTGCATGCTACGCAGCCCAGCTACAAGCAGTCACTGCTAGATGGTGGCAAACCCAGACCAGGTCCTGAGGGACCATCTTATCTTTCCCCTCAGAGGGGCCCCTGGGCTTGCAGGAGGCATTTTGGGTGGCTAGTGCTTGCCCAGCATCAGTCTCCTCACCACAGGGAGGAAGACCAGCATGCATGAGGACTCAACTCCCAACTCTGGCTTTGCAAACAAGCTTAAGATCAATCAAGAAAACAGCAGAAAACAGGAACYTCAAATACAGACTCTAGAACAAATCCTTGCTGACGTCTGTGGGCTTTGGTTCCTCTCCCTKTTTCTCTATCTGTTGACAAGATAAATGGGTTTGAAGATCTTTGTCCAGGTTTGCTTTCAGGATATGCACAGAGCAACAAAACCAGGGGCAGATATAATCAGCTTACCAGCACACCAGCTACCAACCAAGTAAACACCAAGAGATCAACCCACTGACGTGCAGCTGTTCCCCACCCCATGCACATTTTTCATTTACGGGATCTTTCCTACAGCAAGAGGCTGTGGCAGTTCCCCTTAATTCCCATAACTCCCCAAGGGCTTGTTATGGGCACGCGACACAGCGAGGAGCCAGGCACCRCGTTCCTGGGGGACGGGGCTGTTCCTGTAGTCACCAGGGCAGTGGTGTGGCCAGGGCAATTTCCTAGAAACCTGCCAAATCAGTAAGTTGGATTTTAATGCATGTAAAATTAATAGGAAAGGGAATACTTTTTTAACCCTTCTTTTATAATCACAACGTGCCTTTAAACAAATGGGTTTTCCCTGAATATAGTTCCCAGGGAACAGCCAAGTGAACTCAGCCACTTGGAAAGAGAGGGAAAAAGCTGATGAACATCTGATCTCACATAGGGATGAGCAATGTCAAGCTGTTTCCAATGGAGCAAACAATGAACTACAAAGAACTTAAAATAAGCTGCAGATGATCAAACCTGGAATATTTCACACTCTATGTAAGCAGACACACWTTGCTAAAGGATTTAACCTTTCCTCAGTGCCCTGTCCTACCTACTCCATTCCTCTAGTTCTTCTGGATTTTATAATTGTGATAATTTCCTATTTTGGATGCAAAGTAACAAATAATAGTCACTCAGGGAAAATGCATCAAATATAGGAAAGGATTTTTTTTTCCTTCTGCTGCTTAATAACTTTAGGAATGTAGGTCAAATTATTTATTTCTTTACTTTCACTGCATTAATGACACATGCTCATTTGAGAGCTCTGTCCCCAACATCCCCCAGTTTTTTTGTTTATTTTTTTAAAAAGTCACATGAACTTAAGACAAGCCATCAGTACCCACTGTTGGTTACAGCTTGTGGAGGCTGTAAGGAGAGGACTGTTGCCACAAGAGAAGGGACAGCTCTCGGCTGGGATCATCTGAAAGATTAAGGCTTGCTGTGGGAGCACACTTGAAGCCCCCGCATCTGGTTTCTCTGAGCCAGATGCTCCAGGTCTTCCAGCAGGAACGTCTCCACAGACGGATGGGAAGTGAACTACACACTCCAAGCAGAGGCTTTCTTTCCCCCTTTATGCTCTGTTRTTAGTGCACAAGAACTAGCTAATTCCCAGGAAAACAGTTATGCATCCCGAGTTATTCTCCCATTCAGCCTCTCAGAGCAGAGAGGGGCAGAGCTCAGGTGACTATCAGCTCAAGCCCCGCATACATCACSCCCCTGGTTTCTCCTTCTATTTATCGGGAAAATAACAATAAATACAGGGGGAGCCACCCTCAAACCAGCGTTCTACTGGCTCTGGCATCGGACTACATCATATTTAAAAGCTCTTTGAGAGCTGGAGGTCAGAGGGATCCTACAAACACAAGGTGCCAYCGGGCAGTCAGCCTTTCTCCTTGCACGCAGAGCAGGACACAGAGCCCCTTGTAAGCACCCGAGCGTGAAGCTGAAACGCCACCTTTGCGGGAAACTGCTCCCTTCCTCTCCTTGCAGAAAGCTCTTCCCATCGGGAAGCAGCACTAGTTGTCAGTATCTGCTGGCTCTCGGGCCCAAAGGAGGCCCTCAAGGTGGTGGAAGTGCAAGAGTAAACTCAGCCCCTAGCCTGAGCCAAACCACTATGCAATCTCCAGGCTGGCACAGGTGATTTACGCACCTTTTTCGGGGACCACAGCTACCCCTCTGCTGCCACCACTCTCCAGTGATGTCCCCAGCAACTAGGAAAAAAGTTTCACCCCATTTTCTCTGCTCTTTCATAAAATCTCTCCCTTTCTGTGTTCTGCATACAACCCTTGTGGTTCCTGTGGACAAAAACAGGAGCTGCACTTGCATTTCTTCTTCCCACAAGTCTTTATTAGGAGTGGCAGTGCAAGTTACAGAGAAGCGTGCGCTGGCACTCTTCAAAGCAAAATTTACAGTTATTAATTCAGCAAGCCTTGGTCTAATCTCTGAGCGTGAGATCTGGCCTGCTCCTTCTGTGGTGGCCACAAGAGTTAACGAAAGAACCATGTCAACAGCTCGAGGGCTGTCTCCTTCATTTATACCAGAAGCTGGCAATACRTGCAATTCCAGTAGATTAACTTTGGCATTGGCTTAGCACAAAAACTATATGCAGGGCTAAATTTTATTCCAAATATAATATATCTATTACTGTGAATGCATTTCTATTTATTTTGTTTAGACTGGCAAACTTTAATTCAAAGAATGTAATCACAACATAACTTGCCAGCTAGGTTTTTCCAGATGATATTATTCATTTGAAGGGAAAGTAAGTTTATTTCTGATTGAGTTTAAGTACGAAGGCTAATTTTCTTTGAGCTTTRGAGTTTGGTTTTGACTTGATTTCTATGCATTTGGGGCAACCAGCACAGCTGTGAAAACTTAATTGCTCTTCAAAATTTAGGRCCGTTCATTCTCATTTTCAAAATTGTTCCCTGGTTTGTGTTCTTCCCTCTTTTCAGCTCTCTGAAGCAGCCGCTGATTAGCTGCCGCAGGTGCAATCTCTCCGGACTGTTTAGTACCTCTGACCTGAAAATACCCAAGTACCCTCCGCATCACGGAAAACAGGCTAATCGCGGGCAGAGCGCTGACCTGCCAGATSGACAGGAAGGCCTGAAAAGAGGCAGGGAGGATCACTCGCCCCACCAAACCGAGGGGAATTTTCCCCAGGGGCTCCACAGGGCACAAGCAGCGCGGGTGAGACGCGGAGGCGGTGCAGCTCGGCGCGCCGACGAATGCCAGCCGGCTCCTGCCGGGCCGTCGGCGCACTGAGGGCAGCAGCCTGGAGAGGACATCAGCCTTCAACCCCCGAGCAGGATTTCAGCAGACTCCRTGACGACCTGGCATCAAACACTATTCCCAGCTGGAGGAAAAGGAACGGCAGAAACCTGCTATTTATGACCCAGGAATATAAATCAYGGAAATAGAGCCGCGGTGCCCGTGGGGGTGACCCAAGCTCCCAGCACACGTGGGACAGGCCGGGTGCCGTCCTCTGCTGACGGACGGAGCCACAGCAAAGCCCCGCACGGGTGTTCTGGGCTTGCGACCTGCGCCGGCGGCGCAMAAGGCAGTGTCTGGAGCTGCAAGGGTGACGAGCACCTAAATCCTCCCCGGTGATCACCTGCGCGGGCCAGCGTGCGCGCGAGGGGCGAGCGAGCCTGGCTCGCGCTCCCGGTGGCTGCTCTCGAAGCGCTCTGGGTCGCAGAGAGCACAAATGGCTCKTTCGCACGTCCTAGCAGATGGTACTCATTTTCTCCTCATCCGACTTGAAGCTTGGGCTACATTCTTTCGCAAAGCTCAGCCGTTGTCCTAGAAACCCCCCTTCACTCAATCCTGCTTAACAGGCTACCTTGGGTGTCTGCACACCTCCCACCTCTCCGACGGAGCATCTCCACGGCGCGCTGCCTCCCCCCAAAATTCACTTCACGCACTGGCCACTTCCTCTGCTCCGCTAGAGATTATGGTCTTCGTCAAGGTGCTAAAGCAACCTTGTCCCTCGTGCACTGTGGCAAGTGCCCAAAAATGTTTAAGGATATTTGCAAAATTTGCATGGAGGATAGTCGCAGCCGGCCGGACACAGCTGCGGAGCGGGAAAGGCTAACGCGCAGCGCTGTAACACGGCGCCTGGGTTCAGACCCGGACCGCGAGGAGAATAAAGAGCAACTACTGGAGGCGGTGGAGTCCGGTCCGGGGCTGGAGATGCACTGGGCAGACGTGGCTGTGTTTCATTCCCAGTTCTTTCTATTGCTCAGTTCCTCTGCTCCGTGTGAAAATCAAATCCTCTGCACAGCTCTGACACAGCATGGGCCATGCTGTTTTGACTGAATAGTCATCAATAKGAGTAGGAGTATGTAATTCACATAATACTTCTTCATAAACCACCTTTTAATTTATTCTAAGGATCCCAGAAGAAACTAAATAGCTTCAATGGATACCTCATTTTTTTGCCAGGTCACCAGTTTCAGCCACATTACGCACGCATGTATTTCCACACCAATCGATATACCAGCAATGCATCGCAAGACATAAAAGTCACTAATCAATCCATAACTCAAGACAAATCACATTCCCTATGGATACTCCTTGTTATATTAAACACACACATCACCCCAAGTCACTTGTCACCACCAGCAGGGACTCAAGTGAAATAAATCAGCAACGAGAGTGCTCAGAGCTGAGGACTCGGAGCCCGGGGTCRGGTGGGAAAAGGCAGAAAATCTCCACTTTCTGGAGATTTGCACTGGGTCCAACTTTGTCCTCACACCCCGCAAGCTCTCTATGAGCAAATGGCAAGGAGACGCTGTGGCTTGGGTAGACGCAGCCTGCGGCCACCAAGGCACCTTCCCAGCAAGTCACAACAAAGTYGAGTCTGCAAATAACCTCCATGTTAGAGGGTATTTGAGGGAAACGGGAAATGAAATTCAAAGGTTAATGTGTAAGAGAGAAATCCTCCACACCAAGTGTTTTACTCTAGCTCTACACTCAAAGATGAGTCTACAAAGGTCCAGGCAACTAAGTAGCAATATGAAAGCAAATGTCTCCAACAGCTAATTAATGTGTAATTTGGGTTTGAAATATCATTTTTGTATGGATGCAATTTATTATATGCAGCTTACAAAAATCATRTTATTTGCGCCACACTCATATGAGAAATACATAAATCAAGACCAGCTTCAGGTGATCAGAACTCAGCAGTCAGGACTGAAAGCTGGCGTGCCCTATCCCGTGATTCGTTTTTCTCTGGGAAGAGATTTGCGGCGATCTTTGACATAAGAAATGCGCCCATAAATTACCACACTCTTAAGCACACCTCCAAGCCAGCAGAGACCCCACAGCCACAAGCAAAAGGACATCATACGCTTATAATTTTGTGCACACATCATATTTCAACAATGAAAATACCAAGCAATATATTATGACAAATATTAAAAAAAACTTTAAAATATTTTGCAATCAGGGTAGCAGCAAGAAAAGAAAGAAAATCTATATGCTACGAGGAAGCAGCTTGGTTGCCACGTATAAATGCTGGTGTGCTCTAAGAGGAGAGGTTGTAGTGGGCTGGATCCCACTGCAACGTGCCGTGCAGCCACAGCGCAGCCCAGGCTCAGCTGCTGTTTCGGGCAAGACCTAATCGCATCACGTCGCGTTATTGGACCCAAACGCATTGCGAGGCAAATCAGTGCCGCTATCGGCGCCCGCGAGTCCCTTGCCGCCAGCCCAAACGGGTGCCAAGCTCAGCGCAGCAAAAGCAAACGATTTCCCCGAATGGAGGCTGGGGAGAATCATCAGAAAAATTAAAAAACAAAACAACTTTTCAGCAGGAAACTATGGAATAGGTGTAAAAAAATTTTTTTTATATATGCTGGAAACTGTTCAACATGCCAATTAATTTTAAGGGGACTTAAATGGATCAAACTGTTTTCAGCCGGAAAACATGAATGAGTTATGAATCATAGTACCACCTTCAGCAATGCCGATAAGTTTCCCTGGAAATCTGTTCAGAAATCAACGGGGAAAAGAAAACCTAAAACATCCAAAATTGGACAATAACCTTCCTGTTGCATCCGTTGTCTCGATGTCCCTGTTACTCTCCCTAGAAACGTTTCCGTTTTATCACCTTGGGGACTCTGACGCTAAGTGCAAAATCGCGGCAGCTCCCACGGCACCCGCCGGGGTCTGCAAACCCGTCACGCGCCTGGAGCGGCCAAACTGGCCCTGGCCAACAGCCCAGTTCCCCGCGGGAAGATCCCCRGGGGCGAGGCGAGGCCAAACCTCGCGCAGATTGCTTTCCCACCACCCGACGCGTGCAGCCTTTTCCCCTTCAAAAGGCTTTTTCCGCTCTCATTCCCGCTGTATTACTGACTTGGAATCACCAAAGCGACTCCAGCGGGCAAAGACGAACCTGCTATTTCCAAACGCCAAGTTGGCCATTTAGGTGTGAACCGAAAACGCACTTGGCTTAGGCCAAAATTAGCACATACCCATATGTGCATTTCATGAGGCTTTATGCTCAGAAATGGTTTTAGTTCACTTGGATGCTGAAAGTGGTACAGATGTTCAAGTGTTTAGCTAGATATAATAATATGCCCTGTTACCATATAGRCATATTATTAAAAATAGGAAATAATTATGCATCTCATTTATTTTGACATATGAACRTGGAAAACCTTCCCCATAAAAATAAATGTATAACCTTGAAAAAAATGTTCATCCTACACTGGGACACAAAGTGAAATACGAATAAAAAAGATTTAACATGAAGGTCTTCTGAAACAATACAGTTTTAGGAGGACTGAAGGTGATTTTTTTTCCTGCTTCCCCCCTCCCTTCCTCTTTCTTAGAAGACCTTTACCATGTTGCTTCCTTCTGTGTGCAGAAAGAGATTTGAGAAGGGCCTGCCCACTGCGAAGGCTGATTCTGCAAAGGAACGTTTTCCTTTAGAAAATTACCCAGAAGTGTCCTAAACAGCTCTACTTCTTATCACTCGCTTTCTTTCCTTTCACATTTCATACAGCAGCCCGTGTTTTCTTAAGCAAAATTGTCGTTTTCCTCCCAAAATAGCACTATGTTTAGAGAGGTTATAAGGAGATATTAATAAAATCCTGGTTATTTAAAGAGTACAAGACAAATACGACACATGCACTCTCCTAAATAGCAAGCAGCTGGAAGAAAACTAACAATGTCAATGTTATGCATAAACTCCCTTTTCTATCAAAAACTATGGAAACAGAAAAAGAACCAAGAAAAATCCACTGTTTGCATAAGCTGAGACTTATTACTGTTGCTCTGGATATAACYGTTGCAAGAGACAAGTTGCCTCATGTTTCCAGGCTTTGCTATTCTAATTTCAGCAAAAAGATTTCATTCCAATTTCCTTCCTAATAGCTTAAAGCCCGGGGAAATGTATCTTTTTTGGCAGATTCATTGCAATTGTAAAAATATCTTCTTCCTAAATCCAGTTTTTCTTTTCACAAAGTGACGTAAGCCCTTGAGATTTTGACCCATTTACACACCAAGTGGCCACCTTCCACCTCAGGTTATTGAGTGGGAGCTTTGGATCTAYAAGGAACCTAAGACCAGACCTTCACCCCAAGGGTGCAGTTGTACTTGAACGAGCAGGTACCTGCAGTTGAGGTAAGAGTAAAGGTAGGAGTAAAGGCAGGTTTGATACCGAAGGGATTTCAGCTTTTATGGTACCTACCTGGAGGCTGGGGTGAAAAGAGCACCTGAAGGACTCAGATGTTTAACTTCCAGCTAAGGGGCAGTCGAATCTCACCCCAAGACGCTGCAGGTGAAGGAAGGAAAAGTGCTGTAAATTCAGCCCGCACTTGCCCTGCTGGAAAGCTCGTCCACAGGTAAGTCCAGCCCCAAATCCCAAACGCCGCCACCGCGCAAAGGCCACAGTAGCCATCCTTGTGGAAAGGGTTAAAAAACACCCCTCAAATAATGAGAAATAAATTGCCTCGGGACACTTCAGCTGTTGAAGTGCAGGTGTCACTTATGGAAACTTCACAAAATACAGTCTTTTTCCTACCACCAGTACTAAAGCCCACAAGGAATTAATCTCACACTTACAACCAGATGCTGCAATCAACTGCGCTTAGAGAGAGRGGGGGGAAGGACCCACCGCATCTCACAGGCTGGTTTTCCTCAGGCATAAGACACACGGAGCCAAATTGCACTCCCGGTGACACCAGYGGAGTTACTCTATTAGAATCAGCGCAGTTATTCTGGATCGATACCAAAGAAGCTGGGAGCAGGAGCTGGCCAGTTGTCTATTACTCACAGCAAGCTAGCCAGTTCGCTCTTATTTATGGGTTCCTCCAGCAGCCAAACCCTTACGGTTGTATTTCTTCCTTGCTTATTAAATATTTGCTTATTAATTCTAAATTCTTTGACTAGGAGGACTTTTTTCTTTTTTTAAGGTATAGCTCAGGCACGAGAAATACACTGTACTGTGCACCATACCAGCTAGCAGGACACACCGCTTATTGCCTGTTGTCTCCAAGCAATACCTCTTTTTCCTCCACTCTGCTTCAAGCCACGGGCAAAGTCCACAATGTGCAACAGAAGCAGTTTRAACAGCAAACACCTCTAAATACACTGTATCGCTCCAGGATAAAACTCATGTAACACCACTGAGCAATCAACCATTATCATGCCCTCTCCAGTGTTTCCCATAACCTGAATGGGAATCGTAGCAAGAAACAGGAGTTTCTTGCTGAAAGATGAGTTGCAAGATCTCCMATCTTGAGTCTTTTCACAGCCTTGGTTCTCCACCTCAACTTCCCGGGCTGCTCTGGCGGTTTGGGTTGGGGCATGTCTCCAGCAAAGTCCTGGCTTGACTCGGGGCAGCCCAGCTCCAGGTCGGCTCCGGGGTGGTAGCTGACCGAACAGGCCGGTGCGGAGTCAGTCGTTGCAGGGAAGAGTCAAGCTGAAGAGATCTGCTGTTTGCATATTCAGCGAAGAGGAAGGCTACAGYGCTGGAGAGCCCTGCAGCACAACCCTGATTTCTCCCCTACTCAGGGGAACAGGATTGTCCCCAAAATATTGCATTTCCACATCAGCATCTCCTCATCGGACAAAGGTATTAGACACTAGATTGCAGTGAAATTACTCTGGTTAAAAAGGATAATGATATTCCCCCCATGAATTGAGATTCAATTTGACATCGTAGTAGGTAATAAGGCAGSAACTACGTACAGTATATTGCTTTACCCAACCACTCGCCGAAGAGCATCCCAAGGAGGAGAGGCTGAAGGCTCCCCTCTCGCACCGCTGCCACGGGGCGCCCCACGGCCAGCGCTCATGGCTGTCTGGCCCCGGCACCCTCCCTCTTACAGGAGGGTTTTAACTACCCCAGAAACCTGTGCAGGCGCAGAAGAAAAGGAAATCATGATACATTTGGCTCAGCCCCTGCAGACATTACATTTTACTAAAATAATATTTAGATTTCCTCATCTTCAGCTTCTTAAGAAATTGATCCAAACAAAGCCAAAAGAACTAACAACATTTCAGGCTGGGCTTGAAAACAGATTAGAGAACATTTATTCAGCTTCCAGTATTTTTCTGATTGCTCCCAGCATTTCCTTGCACAAGCATCTAAATGAGGAAATACAAACAGAAAGACTAAGTAGCATGGTTGAATTAAATTCTACGGGGGATGGGGGGGAGGAAGCCAACCTCGGCAAAATTGATCCTCTTAACATTCAACAAAACAAACAGAGGAACGTGCTTAGCTGTGCATATAGATAATTGGGGACTTATGGGTTCATATTTCAAAACTGCTGCAAAGAACTTGAATAGTGGCTTAAATCTTAGCTCTCATCTCACCTAAAACCCACAGAAAACGGTTGTACTTGAACAGTCCTGCTTCGACTGTCCTACTGCTGGTTCCCTTAGCACGAACATGCTGAGCAACGCTATAGAGAGCAGCACTTAATCTGGATTTTTTTTGATCATAGAAGAATCAACTTTCTCCTAAAACTCTTCCTTCAGCCTGAAATGCAGCATACATATTTYGAGGCAAAACAAAGTGAGAAAGTTCAGAAATGCAAATCCGGAGTTCAGCTTCCCTGCAGAAGGCTCTGCCCATGCCCACCAAGGAAAGAGCATTTTAGAGGCCGAGTCTTCTACCACGTGTTGGATAGTTCGTGAAAGGATGGTCTCTGTACAGGAAACACCAAGGTGAAAACAAGTAGTAATCCTGCCTGGAGAACAAAAGTTAAAATAGGTTAATGGGGGGCAACTAGGATGAGGTTTGGTTGCTTTAAACATCACCGCAAAATAGTTTCRAAGCTGCCTTAGCGACGCAGCATGAGACGGTGCAGGGGAAACCAACACCAGGAAGCGGCAAATTCACATTCCTCACTACTTGGTCCTGCTCAGATTTATTGGCTGACAAGTGAATCATGCAAATAGGTTTAAAGTCGTAACAAGATTACGTGTGAATGATAAGGAGATTATAGTCTATAAGGAAGCACAATGCAAAACAAGAAAGGCCTTTGGTGATTAATGGGAATAAAGCACTACAATAGTTTACATAACGTTTGGCAGCGGGACAAAATGCAAACGCCAGATGAGGTTGCGTTAGAGACGCAAAAATAGAGGCATGGGGCCAGTTTTATACAACCTGCAATAGGGAGATATAAATTGTTCCTGTCAGCACTCACCAGGCCCCAGAATTACCATTTTCCCTCGTGTCCCTCGTCGCGTTTCCCCCCGGCTCCGTGCCTTGCCCGGAGCCCCGGCGAGCGAGAGCCGCAGCAGCCTCACATCTCTGGGGCGGATTTTGTGCCAGCGCAGATTCAAACCGCGYGCAATTCCAGCGTGCCCAGAGAGGAAAAGGATGTTTCTTAGGGCTAATGCATTGATTATGCAAATCTCACCCTGTTTAAATGATATCGAGCCTTAATAATCCACAGTGGGGGGGCGGTTGTTTGGGTTTTTTTGTTTTTTTAAAGGAACTGGTCCCTTGGTTTTGTCGTGTAAGCCCATAGAGGAGCACTGGGCACCCCCAGGACGGGGCACCGTCACGTCCTTGCCTGCATGTCCCCATGCTCCGTGTTTCCCCCAGGGAAGGAAACCCAGGTGTGGTGGCTGGAAAGGAGCCGGGTTATCTGCATATCTTTATTASAGCACTGTGAGTCAAGCTCATGCAAAAACAAAGGTATACATGCTCCAGTACAAGGAGAGTTAATGTTAATTCATATGAAAATTAGCTCCTTGCGTATTTTTAAAGTGGTATGGTCATTAAGTTATTAACCCTCCGTCTATTTTTGGAAGTTAGTTAGCASTGCTATTCTGCAGACAAGGAGGGGAAGACAAGCAGCCAGCAAGCGATGTCCACGCTGCGTCACAAGCTGGAGATGGTAAGGCCACGGCCCCGGGGCGGCCACACGCTGTGGTCTGCCCGTTCCCCCAGCACAGGACAGCCCGCGGACCCAGGCACAGGTCTGGCAGGGTGGAAACTGGTACCAAAAGACAACCATGGGCTGTCAAATGAAAGACGACCAACACACACACCAAAAATCGGCCAAATTGCCCCCATCTCTCCAAACCAGSGAGGGTCTGGTGCAGATGCTGCGTTCCTGTTCCCGCGGAGGTAAAAACCTGCCTGCACAACAGAGCAGCGGGGAGCAGGGGTTCCAGGGCTGCTCCTCACCTCCTCCGCTCGCGGCAGCTGCCGGGTGCAGTGGGTTGCAGGAGCACCCGCAGCACCTAGCCCACACRCCGCAGCAGAGATCAGGCGCGCGAGAAAGCCCAAAGCTGCAAAATCACTTCAAAGCCAAGCGGGCCTGTCGTTTCATAACCACGAGGATTCCTTTCATCCTTCCATAAGCCATTAAATTAACCTTAATGACAAAAGCAAACCAAGTGGGGAAGCCAAAGTGGAAGCGTACGGCAGCRGATTGCTTTTCAGCTGGGCGGATCACTACTGACCCACAGAGCGAACAAAACCCACGTGAAACAACTCGTTTGGAAAAACGGTATTTTCCCCCGAGTTTGTGCCYTCTGTCCCTGCACCGTCTCCTCTGCCTTTCCCACACCCGGCCCCACCACCGAGCCCAGCGTGGCCGCAGCCGACCTGGGGGCCAAGCGCCGCTGGCTCCACCGGCTGAGATCCGACCGCGTCTCCCTGCGTTCGGCCACCTCGGCCAGGGCATCGCTACGCAAACAGCAATTTTCACACAATTGGTAAGAGATTTGTCTTGGAGACATTACGCCTGCACGAAGTTTGGTTGGAAACAGCCAGCAGGTTTACAGGTGTATTGTGGGAGAGGGGACGGACAGCACAACCACATAACTTAATTTCCGTAAGAAACAGGACTAAAAAAGTTCATATTATCAAGTTACTATAATGCTGCCTCTGTGCAGGATGCCTTCATCATGCCTCAAATAGTTGCATGCTTGATCTGCTCAGGAGAGGCGCAATTTATGGAGGTATTTAACATAGCTGACATCTGTCTTACTGTGTTATAAAGCATTTTTTAATAAATCAAGTACTTCACCATATGACACAAGTCTTAACATGAGAAGCTAACAGCCCAGAGAAGGCATTTCCATGGATTCAGGCTGACCATACATCAAACCCACAAGATCCTGGGCAACAATAGTCCTAACTATCAGCAACCCACCCATTTTCATAAATAATGTTTTGACAAAAATGAGTACAGAGAGGGATTTGTCAAGTTAGTTTTCACTCACAGGTCAAACGCAGGCCTGATTTATTGCAGGCATCTTGAACAAATCGGGGTAAAAGGCACAGAATTTGGCCAACAAGTTCATTGAAACTATATGCTGGAAAGAGCCAGAAAATTCTGCTGCAGATCTTCAACTAACAAAGTCAAGCTGACCTACAAGTCCTGAGATCTGGCATGCRGCTTAAACTGCTAACGCAATTCCCCAAGTTACACGCAGCATCCCGTCAATACAGTATCCAGCAAATTCCCCCGTGCAAATCAGTTGGGCTGATTTTTGCTTCTGCTCTTTTTTTTTCTGGCTTAGTTGGCTTCTGTCAACATTCGAACAGGCAAGACTCCTCATGGCACGGTGACGCTGGAGTGGAGAATATTTATATCTACACAGGAAATGAATCTGAACAGATCCTTTTTGCCTAGCCCAGAAGTGATACCGTGTGCTCTGTGCTAACCACGAGCCGGTGTAGCCGCAAGCGCACGTGTTGGGTTTTGGATACTGAAACGTTCAAAAAAGGCCGAAGCTACAAAGCAAGAGTTGAAACACCTGGAGGATGCTTCTGAAGCACACACATGTTAAAATACATTAAAAAGCACGTCTGAAYTTCCTTGTGCAGAGTGGAGGGGTTAGACACCTCAGGTCACTGCTGAGTTAAGAACTTGCCACCAGGATTGGTGCTGAGGTAATGCAGAACTGATTTCCTGGCTGAGGTACGTGTTTAGACTAAAGCTTATCTACAAGTCTGCTCTCACTTTTCGCGGTACAGATATGCACAGATCTGAACTGTAGCAATCCAACACACCGCAAAAACATCTGCTCTTTTCTCTTTGAGACTAAAGAAAAAAAGAAGCAATGGGCATTAAGCTGAAGACCACTGTAAGCCTCTACCAGTTTCTTGGAGTCTTTTTTCCCCCTCACAGTGGCAGTGACAGGGACTCATTAAATATGAATTATTTATGTATCTTGGTTGCATTCACGAGAGAAAGACTACGCGCCAAATTCAGCTGCCTCGCCCTGGAAATTGTCTCCTAGCAGCAAAAAACAGAAGATAAAAAACGTTAAAGATCAACTTGTCCTGTCATTCTTCAGCTCCAGATGGATTTGTGCAGACAGAGGCATAAATTTTGCCTTAAAATAATGGCTCGACACTCGAGAAAAMGATTACAGCACCTTTTTCCCCCCATCTGCTCTCATCAGCCACCTTCCCATCTCCATGACTCCAAGTGTGACACCGAATCGAATTACGCACAAGGCTGAGAGGGGAGAAAATCACTCCCGTATCCAGAGAGCGCTCACAGTAATTCTGGAGTTCCCTTCCCGGTGCCGGGAGGGAATTTCAGAAGGAAATTCCCCTGTTTCAGCTTCTTCAGTGGGGGCAGCTCCACCTAGGAAGGGCTGCAAGCAGCCCCCGCGGGAGCGTCGGGGCTCTGTTCCYGCATACAACCACAAGCACATGCAATTAAAGGGCAAAGCATCTCCTATCCACCYGGGAAAGGAGGGGGCAGTTCTTCCCCAGCTCCTAAATAATATATATATATATATTAAAAACTTTTCATGGAAAAAGTACTTTCCAGGCCACTCCAAAATATCTTTTAAATTATGAACCAGGAAAG
The DNA here is from genome assembly GCF_003343005.1 of Rhea americana. NCBI lineage: Eukaryota > Metazoa > Chordata > Aves > Rheiformes > Rheidae > Rhea > Rhea americana. The sequence goes on along the minus strand of NW_028186501.1, from coordinate 4,119,040 downwards.
AAATAAAGGGATGGAATGGAAATGCCCTAATATTAGTATATCAAATGGACAGAGGCGGGCCAAGAAGTGCAGGGAACAATTAACAAAAGAGACTTTAAAAGTGACTTTAATAGTGTGCTATATCCTCACCTGATACTACTGGGCCCAGAGTTCAGAAAACAAATAAAAAGGAAATTTCTGAGAAATAGATCATTCATATTTCCAACATAATTAGGAATTTTTCTGCGTATAGATGAGGATGAAGAGGAAGGGGAGAAATGTTTACACAGCTTAAATCAGATCATTTTAAAAGCTTCTTCAGTTAAAACAAGGCAGTCTTGTCCTACATGAGTCAAATTATTGACTGTGTTCTTGCCCAGCAGAACCCTTTGGACACAGCCAGCATGACCACGGAGATCAGACAGGCCAGCAGCCTGGGAAAGGCAAATGTATCATCTATTTTTCCTTCTTTGCGTTCTCTTATACAATACTTTCCTTTGGAGCTATTTGCATGGAAAATAGATTGTTTTATGTACAAATATATCTAAGGCTATGGGGACTGGCATTTCCATACTTAAACTGCTTCTTGCCATTCAAGAGCAGTTTGCATTTCAGAATTCAATTTTCACATCCATACTGCATTTCTCAGGCAACGTTTTTCTGTTGATCTACTGTGGTGCTGGAACGCCAAGAACAGCTACAGATCTTTGAAGAACCAACTCATGATTTCAACTTCTCCTCAGCAAAAATAGACCATCCAAGTGAATAATGCGCTTGACTTTCTCAGCGCGATGGAGGGGGCTGTGCGGAGCGGGGGCCTGGGGCGCAGCTGGAAGGTGGGCGCTCAGTAAACCAGCCGTTTCCAAAGCCAAGCACAAAACGCGGTTACAGAAAGCAGAATATTTCAAGGAGGAAAAAAAGTGAAAATAAAACGCATTCAGACAYAGGAAGTGGAGTGTGGGGTAGGGCTCCTTTCTACCGGCATCGACCGCTTTTAGATACAGAGTGCAAAGCTGTTAAATTTTTCATGTTGTTCTCTGCATTTCCGGACAGTTTCACTTTTGCAGCTTTAATTGCTCATTATTAGAGCTCGATATGAATTCAGGTATTTAAAATGACATATTCTTATTAGCTCCTTCGTCACAAAGCTGCCATGTCTATCAAAAAGACCAACACGGCTGCGATCAGCCTGCCGCCAAGACTTCAGACCAGAGGCTTGTGTGTCCTGGCAGGAACAAGCCTTGGATGTTTGCACACCCGCCGAAAGGAAGTGGCTTTGGCAGTAGCATGTGGCTGCAAAAACTCCAGGTCTTYGCTCACGGGAGGCCAGTGTTGGCTGGAACCGATCACTAAGCACTGCCTGCCAGTGCCAAAAGGACAAGGCAACCACTCCYTTATCCAAGAATATAAAGATTATTTTTTCAGCTTCCTGGCCAGGATCTTTCACATGAAAATTCTAGCTGGGGAGAGACTTGGTGGTTGCAGAAGCAGTCGTGAGAGCGTCTGACACACGCACAGCCCGGCGCTGCCCCAAGGCTACACAGTGGGCACATCCAGCTGTTTTAAAGGAAGAAACAGAACCGCATCTGGCCTCCAGTGGGACGTGGTGACCAGAGCTACTGCTGGGAGAGGGCCTCGTGGCAAGTACATCTCTCTCAGGGTGAGACAGTTGGGACACCAAATTCCACGGCCCATGACAAACAAGTCCCAGAACAGATCCGTTTCAGGGAAATAGGACTGTGATACAGAAGTGTTACAGAAATATTAAAAGAAAAACATGGTGATCCTTTTCTGTGCATTGCTTTTGGGCACCTGAAATGCTGCACATCARTGTTTTTCGTTAAATGGGACTGGCGAAGGAAGTCATCAGCTGTACCTTTATGAGGTGCTACCATCAACCATCTGAAGCAGCAGTTACCGTACGTCTGGGCTCAGTGCTGATAACCTAGACCTCAGACACAGTATGAAGTAGATTCTTGGCTGATGCTTGGGCTCTGCATGTCTTCTGAACACCACAAGGGAGCAGAGCACCTCTTTCCAGGAGCTTCCCACCATTTGTACCTAAAGTGGATCATTTCATTTTGAAACCCCTGCAAGCAATCAGCTGTTACCACAGGTTTCATCTTTGCAGTCATGAGTTATCCAGCTCTGTTAAAAATATAAGAGACTATCTGATCCCCTAAAGGAAACATTTCCCAATTCACCATATGATATAACTTGCAAAGCAACGTTTCCTTTGATTTCTCATTTCCTTTTATTTTTCCATTGATCTCATCACATTCTCTCATTGCCTCATCTTATAGAATAAGGCAAGAGGAGGACTAATCTGTTTTCCCTCTGCCCTTTTTAAAATCTCCTTGATTGAAATTCACATTAACTCTTAGGTACCCTCACGTTAGAGATCATCCATCTATCTCTGTAAAACTCAGCTGCTCTGAAACTGGAGCTCTTCTTTCAAACTCAGGAGCTGCCACGAACTGAGGAGCTCTTGGATATGGGACAGACTCTCAGATAATCTTTAACGAGCCTCTGAAGAAGCGCTAGCTGCTACGTCTTTCTGTATTGCTGGGTATGCTTGGGTCTTCTCCAATCTGCACAATCCCTGCAAGTCTTTCAGGTGCAGGGCGGACACTTCAGGAGCAACGCTGCAATGAAGGCTGGTTATCATGCGTAGAAGGTGGGAACAAGATGGGGCAGCTGTATCTGTTTTCTTGCAGTTTGTCCTCTAAAGTCTGCCAGTGTGGGGGGAGCTGGGAAGAAGACCTGACCACAGCATGCCTGCAAGCCTACCAGCCTCTCCGTTCAAAGCCAAGACGCTAGCACAAAACCAGGCCCAGSGGCCACAGCAACAACCTCAGCCACCGATCTCCTCCCACAGCACCAGGGCTCCTGAGCATCACTTGCGTCTCCAAATCGCTTTAGCAACAACTGCTTGCCTTTTCAGAAACAGTCAACTGCCAACAGSAGAGGCTGCCAAAGACCTTTGGAAAGAATCAGGAGCCAGACATATTTCTGTCTCAGAGTGAAAGCAGCGGAGCCTGAGTTTTGGGGGAGACATCTAGGGAGGTTCTCAGAGTTGATGCTCTGTGATGGGTCCAGGCGGTTTATCACCAGTCCCAGTCCCACTGCCAACACAGATCTGTGGCATCATAGTGCCACTTTGTGCCAAGTTTGGCACTTGTATTATTTTATCAGCCCTGCCTTCTTCTCTGATTCCTTGTTTAATTTTAACAGAAGAAAAATAACCCGCTCACCAYGTTGATTCTCCAAAGTGCCATCCTTGCTTGATTTTTCAGACTATTAGAGGAAAAAAAGCTCACATTTACCTACTCAGGAGTGCAACAGTGCCCTGCTACCCACCCATTTCTYGTCCATTTTAATGTCTGCAAGCCTGTAGCACCCTGCATTGAGGAAGAGAGAGGCTTAGTGTTTTTGCTGATGATCAGGGCTGCAGAGCTTGGCCCAGCTTTTCTGCAGACCACACATAAATGAGAACGGGGGTCACACTGAARAGCCAAGCCAAGCTGCCTAGGCTTTTCCATCCAAAGACCGCTGGAGCCTGGCCCAAATTCACACTTGAGCACATGATTGCACGGAAACCCTGTGGAAAGTGGGCAAGTGTGGCCGGAGCAGAGGGCTGGAGCAGCGAGGCACTCTCCACAGCTGCCCACGGTGAAGAGGGACCAAGTCGTCATTAATACGCATCGGCTCACAGCGAAGTCSCTCTGAGCATCGGCCTCGCCGGTTGCGCCGCCGCCGCGCAAAGCTCGGGAGTTGCAGGAGTATCCCGGGTTAATGAAGGGAGGGGGAAGCGAGCTGCAGAGCCCTCGTTACCTGTGAGAGGCAGGAAACGCGGAGAGAGGAGCCACCTGAGGCAGCCAAAGCTCCGGCTGCACTTGCAGAAACACGAGGTTTTTTTACTTGCAAAATRCCGGTTGTTTGAGCTGCAGAATAAACCGGTTTTCTTAGAAAAACCGAGAACAACAGCCACCCTCAATATACTATGGTAATTAAGCTTTTATCCCGAACAGAAAATAATTAGCACACTTGTTGATCAGAAGAAAATTCTGTTTTATGATTGATTACRACCTATTATAAATTCCAAGTCTGAATCGTTAGTTCATTCATTTCATCGAATTGTCTTTAAAGACGTTACGTATGCTTTTTCCACCCCAAGGGCAAAAACCGAGGGCATGAAAAATACCGCTCATTAACGCCCAGCTCAGCGGAAGGAGGAGGGAGGCGCGGAGCACCCACGCTGGCAGCAGCGCGCGGAGGGTTTCTGCACACGCAGCACCGGGGGAAAAGGAGGCGAGAGAAGCACCGGGGAGCCCCGTCGGCGTCCTGCCGGCGTCGGACCCGCGCGTGGCCCGGCGCCAACCTCCACCCGCGTCCTTAATCGCTCTGGATTATAGTCGTTTTTATTTAACAGCTTCAGCGGTTTGTTCCGTGGGAGCTTCGTCGCTGGGCAAGCTCGGGGGCCTCCCAGCGCCTCCGCAGGTCCTGGGGCGCCGGGGCTCCGCACGGAGCGGGCGTTTCGCGCGGCGGGGACGTGCCGCGAGGCCGGGCCGGGCCCGTCGGGGAGGGCAGGGGAGCGGGCGCTGGGGCGGCCACGGCGGCGGGGCGCGCAGGGCTTCCGAGCCCCCGGCTGCACGCCGGCGCCGCAGGGATTTGGCGCGTATGACGCGTTTTACAGGTCATCTTCCGAGTGCAAAACTGCTCCCACAACGCAACCGAAGAGCCCGGAGCGCCATCGCCCTCTCCCTCAAAAGCCACTTTCCTTTAATTAAAGCCCATAAAACCACGGCAGCATCGACACCTGCGGCCAACCCATCCCGCCTGGAGAGCCCCGGCCGGCCGGGACGAGGGCGGCCCGGGCAGGGCCGAATCCCTGCCGCGACCGCCGCAGCGCGTTCCCCTCCCTCCCTGCGAGCCGGCTTGAAATCGCGCCCAGCTCTGCTGAGCTGGGAGAAGGATAAATGCCAGGAAGCGATCTTCTCRCGCCGAACCGCTGCGTTTCTGGCTCCGTCTCCACGAGAGCTCACCTGGGCTTGGGCTAGAAACAGATTCGGTCGCTGATCTCATTCGGTTCTGTTCTGTTGCAAAAATAAAACACCTTGTGGTTCGCTTTTAAGGTTCCCCAAGCTTTTGAACGTAGATGGGTTGGCAGAGGATCCGCTTCCTTCTCAGAGACAAGTGGCATTAATCAGTGCAGAAAGAGGCTGCCAGTAATTTATTACATATAGAAACAGACCTACAGATTACCCAAAACTACCCTCCAGAAGAAGAAAAAACCAAAAATCACCACTCCGTAGAGCACAATCTGAAGGCAGAATTTGTTTCTAATCTTGGGGCAAAAGCAAGCTTTTCCATTCAGTCACCTTTGTGTTTTTCAGCCTATGTAACGCTCTCACTGTACATCTGGCACTGAAAGCCGTGGAAGAGAGCAGCACGCTCGCCTGCGAGCTCTCAGTCCAACGGAGATTAAAAAGCATTCAGGAAAGGGAGAACGCAGAGAAGACACCGAAAGGAAATGAGCGGGGGCCGCCTCGGCCGGGAGCCGCGACGCAAGGACGTCGCCGACCCCCTTTTTTTTTTCCCCCCACTAGCTCAGCAGATCGGGAACATTCGGCCCTTCCCTCGGGGGCAGGCGGCCGAGGSGCGACGCTGATCTCGAACCCCCGTGAAAGACGCGGCTCGTGCTCTGCCGCCACCGCCGCGGACGCGTTTGAGCTGCGCGGCGCCCGGGTCTCCTTTCAGGGGGAAGCCAGCTGCGCGGCCACGTGCAAAATAGACACCCACGTCCATCTGCAACGTAAACGCCCGGTAAGCAGCTTGTACCGAGCATAAGCYGTATTTGCACTCCGTTTTGCCACGTTGGTGCAGCGCCGTTCGCGACGAAGAGCTCCAAGGACGGCTCGCAGGCACGCGGCAGCGGTCCCGAGTCAGASCTGCTTATCCTGAGCCTGGCCGAACAACTCGAGCCTACGAGAGTCATTGCCTTAAAGCCATTCCCAAGAGAAGGCGCAGCGTCCGCAATGTCGTCTCTTAGTGGAAAAAGCAATAAAAGAAACCMAAAGCAAGCAGCGAGCGCAAAACCAAAGCAACCCTCGTGTTGCAGAATTCCTCCGCTGTGGAACTTCACCGAAAGCAAGGCAGCTGTTTTCCCTGAAACGCGGTTCRTGTTTCCCAAGACAAAAGATGAAATCCGACGCTTTGAATTTCAACTTATGACGGACAAAACCATAACATGACGACWCAGCTATTGTTCAGAGCTATTAAAAAGGGGAAAAAAGCCATTTGGAGTTCAGGGTGAAAACGCAGACGTGACCACAACCTTTAGCACATCCTCTGGTGACTAACGGCAGCACCCCAGCAGCAAGGCTTGCAACACACTCCGAAACCCGACGCAGCTCTCCAGTTGTTTCCAGTTGGGGAGCAAATTTCTTCCTTGCTCTTTCAGGGGGACCGGAGCCCGCGTACTGCGCAGAGGTGCGCAGCATCTCTCCTGCACAACATCTCGCACCTGACTAGAGCCAAAACGGTCACGTTACCCAAGAGGCAAAAAAGCTAAMGTACAAGACTCCAGGAGGGGAAGAAAAAAAAAGATTATGCAATTATGCACAACAAAAAAAATGCACCTATGCAATACCTCCACCCTCCTGCCCAATTTCCTAGTGTGCATCTAAGTCAAATTCCTCTCCTGAATTTCTGACATACTACTCAGGGATTATGTCATGCCACTTCAAAYGCTTAATCTTTTCCTTGATGGGCTGATTAGGATATTCGTATGCGTTAAGCCCAGATGAGGCATTCACATCAGTTTATCCCAACAGCAATAAGCAAGCCTCCGTTTCACAGCCATTTTTACAAAYATTCCTCACTATGACGGGCATTTCACATCTTTCCTGCAGGAAACATGCTGTGAAATTCTGAGGGACAATTAATACAATTTGTAATTCACGCTATACTTCAAATAATCAGCATAAGTCCAATTGGCAATAGTGAAATATTTCCAGTAACAGCTACACTTTTAATAATATATATTCTGGTCAGAGTGGGATGCAGTGGAATATACAGGGGACCCTCTGCCCTGAGTGAGCCCAATATCACCTGCCCCCCAGCAGCAGAGGAAAATCTCACCTTGAGGTACACTTGGAGATGGTTAGCACCAGAGCTTGGTAGGACTGAGCACAGTCCACGTCCAAATCTTGTTTCAGCAAAAAGGCACAAATGTGATTGCACTGGAAAACCCAGTAGTTCCTTTGGAGCCCTCCCATTTCCATGGTGTTTTTTTTTTTTTTTTTTTTTTTTTTTTTTTTTTTTGTGGGGGTTAGGAGGGGAGATAAACCCTGGACCTCCTGCAGGGCAGCTTTTGCTTAGTTTTTGTCTTAAAGAGTAAATGCGTCATTTTAGCTCAGCTGCATGTGAGGCTCAGCTTGAAATATTTCTCTTTCCAGTTGGCCAAAACTGGAGAACCTCTTGCTTTTCAAGGCAATCTGCTTGCCAAACCTGCACTTTCTGATTTTTGGAGGGGACAGCCACTAATCCCCAATGCAAGTTCTCACATTTAGTCTGTGCTGGAAGTCACCAAACTACAGCCAACCTGGCCAGAGGCTCCACTTCCACCCTCAGAGGCAAAGCCAGGCTTTACCCTTGACTTGCTAGGGAGCCTCATGCTGGGGCAGAGACCTGGAAAGAATATTTAATTAGCTGAAACGCCAGACCTTTCAATAACTACAAAGTCCCTCTAATTAGCTAGACAAAAGGGGTAATATGCTACGAGTAAAGATACTGCTGTGCTCCCCTGGGGACACGCACGGCTTTCTAAGCACGGCRCACGCATGATGCTGAGGACAATGTGGGACCTCGATGGTTCCAGCCCTTACGCAACGTTCCCTTTGTAGGGTGCAAAACCAAGTCCTGGCTTATTAATATATGATGGGGCACTTTTGTGACGGCCAGCGGGGCTGAAATGAATGCTTTGACCTCCCATCGCCCCCACGGCAGCCGTTTTGCTGGGGCGGTTCCCGCGGCAGGTTCACCCTGGTCTACCTCCATGGCTCCTCATGGCCATCCCCCAGGAGGACATCTGCTCCATACATGCCGGTGTGCCTGGCCCAGCGCTGGCTGGAGGAGCCCTCCGAGCACCCCATCACCTCTCCGCGCCGGCCCCCGTCCTCGCTGACCGCAGGAAGCACCGGCTGCCAGCAGAAACGCACGCGCCGAGGCTTAGCGGATCGCTCAGAGGTGCTGCAGGCGCACGAAGCATCAGTGCATGCTGCTCAGCTTGGTACATGTTTGCACAAAGAAAATTAGCTAATGAAATACATCGGCAGTTATCGGGTTTTCTTTTGATGGGGACTATGGTGCATCCCACGCAGACATTCCCTGTGCCAAAGCTTATCCCTCTCCTGTGATMGTCACTCTGTTACTCAGACGCAGCCAGCTTCAGGTCTCAAAGGCAGCCGTACGCGGTGACCAAAGTCTGTTACACCACACAAGAGGCACCTTTGAGCTATCAGAAATAATTACTGTCAGAGTCAGTGCCAGACACAGCTACTGCTTGGTCGTGTAATGAGTGGTTACTGTTCCTATACGTACCTGCGTGGAGCAGTGCTTTGCTTATTCAATTAATAATATACCGGGCTTATAGCCCGCTTGGCTTTGAATGACAGCAAAAGTCGTACCAGAATCAAGGATTCAGTTTTGGAAAGCTCAGGAGTTTCCCTCAGTTTTCAACCAGACCGTACACGAGCGTCCCGGCCCGGGGGAAGCTCAGGCTGCCGATAGCCAGCRCTGCACCCAAACGCGTGTTAGGAGAGAGGCAGGGAAAACGCCTCCCCCTCCCYGCAGTTTTTCCCCTCTGCTTTGGGATGAGCAGGGTCTGCAAAGAAAGTTGGGGAGGAGAAAATAACCCCAAGTGGCAGAAGGCCAGGACTACAGCACCTGGATGGGATGTGAGTGAGGGGTTTTTTTTAAGCTCTCTCCCCTGTCCCCAGCACGCACCCTAGCCACCGGGCCAGCAAGTATTCAGAAATGAGTCTTTTCCACTTTCCTGCGGTACTTGGTCCCACCTCATATGAGCGACCGGATCCTGAAAGCATCTTGTGGAGATTTGATCCTAGATCCCCCACATCCAAGGTGCACAGTTTTCATCGGCAGGCCGCAGAGGCAGCCCCTGGAGCGCTGCGCACGCGGACCCCACGGCCCCAGCGGGAGGCTTTTACAGCCCCCCCGTCACACTGCTCGTCTGCTGCACAAACAAGCCAAGTACAGCAAAACAAAACACCCCAGGGCCCTCCCTCCCCTGCCCCACGGCACGCAYGCCTATCCAGAAAGGGGTCTTCCACCCCAAAAGCATGCTGTCGTGCTGCTGAGCGCTCCCCCGCGCCGGGCGCCTCCTCCTCCTCCCCGCGAGCCCGCCGGAGACRCGGCCCCGTCCAGGCACGTCCTGCCTGAAAAGCGCCGGCGAGAACAGGGCGGCCGCGGCCAGGGGCGACGTGCAGCGCGCACGGCCCGGCTGTACTCGCGCAGCCCGCCAGCGGCCGGGCGGGCGACGGGGCCCGGCGCCGGCGCTGCCAGCGAGCCGCCGCGTGGGAAACTCCAACCGAACCCGGAGCTAGGAGCGTGCGGCGGGTTATTCCCAGCCGCTGCCTGAACTGGCAGGACGGACAGTTTACATTGTTTTTTTTTAAGCATTTATGGTTGTGATTAAAGGATGCAGTTAATAGGAATGTTTAATTCCTTGGCTTGCTAATATAGCTTCCAACTGTCTTTGGCTATGCAACTGCATGCRAGCTGAATATACAAAATACTGCGGGAAAGGCAATTGCACTGGGTAGGCAAGGGGGGGAACGTGATCAAAGCTATTCTGGGAAAACAGCAGAGATTCACAGGGGTGAGCCCAGGCATTTACTAATTACACATTTCACATAYATTACTACAGAGTAGATTAGACACTCAGTCCTGATTTTCACCCATTTCAGTTGCATAGGCATGAAATGGGAATGTGGATTTTTAAAGATGCTRTTTTAACCGTGTCTGAAATGAGAAACGGCATCTGAGAGGGAGAACACGCGTGCTCGTTCATGAAGTCTRTGTGTGTTGTTACCCTGTTTCAGACATGTCGCTTGAGAATTTGCTAAAGCAGCCCTAAACTGATATTACCACCCAGAATATTCTATATAGGAAGCCCACCTAACAACGCTCTTGGAAAAAGAAAGATTCCTATTTAATTCCCTGCAGTTTCCTTTAGATCTGGAAGCCCTTTAAAGCTGAAAAACCAACACTAAAGCAAACAGGCTGCCCCTGCCGACTAGGTGAAATTTCAGCGAGGGTAATTTTCAAGAGGAGCAGGGATTTCGGCCATGCGCTGGCTTCCTCCTCGCTCTTTCAAACCGTGCTCCCCCCCCCCTTTCCCCTCC